>NW_014577063.1:803312-865418 GCF_000485595.1 Priapulus caudatus | reverse complement strand
GAAATGCAGAATTGCGGAACAAATCTAAACGGCTCGACCTAAGCTCGTGATAGTCGGTGTATAGCATCATGGTTGGAAAAGCCATCACTGTGCCGAAATTGGAGGTCACAGGTCAATGGGGCACAGGGCAGATTTTAGACATTTTCTGAGGACATGGTCTGACGGAGCGATTGAAAAACTTTTTCTTTCAGCGATGACCTAGCTACCATTTTTATGGCTTTATTGAAAGGACCATGAAATTTACTTTCCGCTGACATGCGAAGAGTAAGTGTCGGATAACCTTTTGACCCTCAAGAGGAGGGTTAAACATTGATTTGTGTCACAATGCACCATAAAACAGGAGTTTCAGGCACTGGCAGCAAGATCAAGCCCGCACGTACAGCACACACGCGGCGCCATTGACTATATATACAACATGGTGTCGAACTCGGTTAAGCGCATTCTGGCGGGCCGATTGTCAAAATTGGCGGGTGTATATTGTTAAGCAATGTTCCGCAATTCCAACTATAGTTGGAAAGTGGCGTCACCTGCAGGAACACCGGAGTTGTAACTGATTTAAAACGGTGAGTTGTGGTCCGTGCGGCGGCGAGTTAGGCACCATGTAGTATATATATATAGTCAATGGCGCCGTGTGTGTGCTGTACGTGCGGGCTTGATCTTGCTGCCAGTGGTTTCAGGCACTCGATTTGTATCGACCAATGGGATTTGGGAGGTATGCAGAATGCAAAAGGTTGCTGAAATGATGTGTACGCAACTGTGTATCTGCATATCTGCGCCTAACAAAGGTGTCACTACGCACGATTTAAATGTTACGTTTATAACCATAGCAACAGACCTCAGATGAGCCCAGACGCTCTGCGGCTCTTGTTTCATAATTCGATTTTTTGTTTCATGGTTGATTTTATCACATATAACATTCACGGATCAAATGCTTTGATTCAAGGATAGAATGCTTCGATTCACAGATCGAATGATTCGATTCACAGATCGAATGATTCGATTCGTGAATCGAATGATTCGATCCGTGAATCGAATAATGCGATTCAGAGTCACGAGAGTTTCACAGTTTTAGAGGGACGAGGTATATGAGGAGGGGAGAAGGTGGTACAGGAGGAAGGAGAGAAGGTAGAGGACGAGGGAGAAGGTAGTGGGGGAAGAGGAGGGGAGAAGGGGTGGAGGTAGAAGAGGTAGAGGACGTGGGAAAAGGTAGTAGAGGAGGGGGAGAAGGGGAGGAGGTCGAAAAAGGGGACAGGAAGGAGGTAGAAAAAGGGTACAGGAAGGAGGTTGAGGAGGAGGGTAGAAGGTGGTAAAGGAGGAGGGTAGAAGGTGGTGGGGGAGGAGGTAGAGGGGGAGAATGTGGTGGAGGGGAGGGGGAGTTGGGAGAGAGGAGGTCGAGGATGGTGGAGAAGGTGGAGGAGGTAGAGGAGAGGGAGAAGGTAGAAGAGGGAGTAGGTAGAGGATGGTGGGAGAAGACTGAGGAGGTAGAGGAGGGGTAACTTTAATGGAGCTTCCTAGAAGTCAGGTGACAGATCGTATGACTATGACGTCAAAACTTGAGCATCTAGTAATTACTTTACTACTTGTTAAATAACGTAGACAAAGTGTAAATCTCATAAACTTTAATGGCAAAAACAGGTTTTTCATGGTGGTTCCTACTTAGTATAACAGTTTCCCATGTGCAGAGACAACAATTCTTCTCATTAGTTTAGTGTTAAGGTGGGCTACAGAATGCAAGACGTATGTTACATTAGATTAGTTAAAATTGGAAAATTACATGCCAGATTTCGAGTAGCCAGCTGGTCAGTTAATGTGTCTGCCTGGTCATCTGGTTCATCATAGGGTCCAGGGTAGGGGTAACTTCTTCTGTACCTCCCAGAACGAGATGCATTAGATGTGGGCTGTAAAGGACAATGTTAGCAGCTACCGTAAATGCTATGGGTATTCCAATTTAGGTAATTTCGTACATATATTTTGTTGTTAATTCATACCTCTTACTGGTTTGGCTATTTTTAAGACAAGGTTATGTCAAGCACAAAAGAGAATCGAGATAAAATCTAGCACTATACTACAATTTACGATTTACAATTATAATGCTATGATTAATTTAGAATTTTACTCGTAAAATAACTAGGATTCATGTACAAACATGTACATATTATTATATAAACCATGCATATATATGGAGGGACAGACTCAATCACGTGTGGACCAAGCTGTTGACCACTACACCATCTGGTGGTCAAATCTGATGTCAGTCAGCATTGAACGCCTCCTGTTAGGATGCGAAACGCTAGCAGTACGTTTGAACTTCACGGTTGAGCAAAAATTAACCAAGTTAGCACTGCATATATGTTCTAGCTCAACACACCAGCACAGTCCTGATGTGCCTCTCACAACAGCTAAAATACTGTTTAATCAGCGAGATCTGTTTAAGATCCAATTCCTAGAACATGCGAAATCCATACATGTAGGAACTTTGTGTGCTGTGTAACCTCGTAGTGATACATAAGCGACAAACAGAACACAGAGCTAGCTACCTACCTGTGGTTGTGACTGAGACTGCAATTGCTGAGCTTCGTGGGAAGGACTCATGTGGGCGCGGAATTGCTCCAGCTGAATCCGCAGCTGCTCCATCTCATCGTGCTGCCGCTCACGCGCGCTCCTCTCCGCCTGGAAGTCTGCATGGTAGATATCCATCTGTGGATGTCAAACAAATATTGCATGTGAATTCATGACGGCTGGACATCCATGCAAAAGCAGCCACGACTTGCGGGTTTGGCAGGCGGCTGTAACAGGCATCAAAATGCCTGGTCGTCCAAAAACCTGGTCTTCTTCTGCCCAATGTGCATTTCCCCTGAGGGTGCGTATGACTTCAACAAAGTTTTACATGTTGTTGAAACTTGCGGGCAAACTAGGATGCCACGACGAAATATTTGTTATATACCAAACAATTATAATCGCTGATGTCCTTATTTTTATATCGTTCTTAGAAGGGTACGTATTACTGCACAGGCAGTTATTGACTGGTCATAAGTTCACCTGCCACACTGGTTATCCTAACAACAGAAAAAATGTGATGCCTTTGCAAGATAGGGTACACTCACTATACAGCACACCATCTCGCATCGGTCATGATGCTGCTATGTATGTCAACCTCACCTGTGCTTTTAGAACAGGAATAGTCTCCAGATCTTCCCGCAGCTTCCTCAGTTCCTCACTGAGGGCACAGATCTCCTGATCTTTGCTACTGACAAGGTCTTCAGATGTCATAAGACGGGCCAACAGGTTATCTATCTGCTGGGACTGTTGCCGCAACTGCTTCATTGTAACATCTGGCAGAGCATCCTACAACGATGAAAACAAGACTTGATAATCACCATTCTAATTATTTAATACAGGGGCAGGTTGAGGTGAGGATGTTAGATGTAACAAGCTAAAAATTCAAGTACTTATTAATGTAATATATTATATTATAAATAATATTATTATTATGAATTAAAATTAATAATTAAAAATAAACATAATGTAAAATAAAAATAACATCTTATAATATATTCATAAATTTACAATATATAGAATAAATATCAATTATATAAAAGTCAGTATTATCAAATAATAGAGTAATGAAGATGATCAACACTGTAGTATTGAAAGAGATATAAATTTAAGGGAGCTACCAGTCAAATACTGCATGGCATCTCCCAGAGGAAATACCCACCCCGTGGTTTCCACTGACGTGCTCCAATGTTTCGGACAATTCTTGAAAGTCTTTACACAATCGCTCATATTGCGCTCTCGTTTCAGCCAACTTTCTCCTGCAATCAAACAACATACACACTCCATATAGGCTGCCATGCTCCAATGTGAAAAAAACATTTGGTAGGCTTACCCACTTCACATGTACCAGGTAATATATATATATATATTACCAGTAACGATGCAACGTGATTTAAGTGTGCATGGATGTAACCTAGTGGCGACACGTACTGGTCTGTTTGACTCTGCTTGCGTTCTGCATCTAACGCTGCTTCCAAGTTAGCGACGTTGATTCGCAGCGAGTCGATGAGTGTATCGTCATGCTTTTGCAAATGCTTCTTTGCTTCCTCACTCACCACCCAGCTGGCGCTGCAACTCTTCAATCCTGGACAGAAAGAAAATACGAATTTGCATTTGATTAGATAACGAGTAGCTAAGGGTATCCAGGAGACATCGATGGGCTAATGGGTACAATAACTTTTTCAGGATGTACCAACGACACGCTGCAACCCAGGATTCAGTTACCTTCGTAGCGCCTTCACAATTGCAAGCGATCACCTGACTTCACAAACTAACAAGAATTTCCCAGCTAGAGTGACTACCAATCTTTACCCAATTTTGCAGCTAGTGGGAGCAAAGTCCTCTGTGGAACCAATCAGATTTTAATGATCAAGCTCGCAGACTTAGAAGCACACCAAGTGTGTTTGCTTGGTATGATGTCAGTAAAAATGCCTACATGGATGACAGATAAATACCACAGATGCAGTTAGCAACTAAAGTAAAACTCGTGCAGCTATACCCTATACGCTATACGATACTATACACCATACATATCATATCATAGCAACATACCATACCATATCCATTACCATACCATACAATACCATATCCATACAGAAGCATACCATAGGAGCGACCATACTAACTATACTATACTCATGTAAGTACTAGTGTTTAAATATCCATTGTAGAATACTTATGTATACGCATTTCCGAAAATGCAGGGAGGTACATCCGCCGATTTTCATACTGTGAATCTGCCATCTTTCGCTCATCTGTGGCTCCAATCTCTTCTCTCCCAGATTTCTGAATTACTCTGACCAGGACATCACCTTAGCTTCAGCATCTGACTTCGCATATCATTCTCACACACTAGGGAAAATAGATGCTGGTCATTAATTTAATCACATACACTGGACGTCAATGCTTACAACGAATGAAATGCGCATAGGCACTTTGAACTTGCTCATTGTCACAGTGTATATATATATGGTAACTAGATATGAATCTAATGAAAACGATGTTAGTTGGTTCTGTTTTTTGTTTGAACAGTGTGAGAGCAAGAAAATGTGTCACAAATTCAAGAATAGTTGAACATAATACAACTGCTCAATAGAAGACGTAGCATTTTTTTACCTATCAAAGTGTATATTTTCCTACAGATCTGATCCTAGTTCCATGCACTCATTTCTATTCAACTGATCATATAGCTTAGATTATGCATAGTTCCCTCCACTGACCGCCACAATAATAATTTTTTTTTTTTGCCCCACCCAACCAGGCTGAAGGTTTGGGTAGTAGATCGGCTTTTTGTTTGAGGCGGGTCTTTTTTATAAATTCAGGCATGGTGTCTACATGTCTGCGTGTGTGCGTGTTGGAGATACCTTTAATGTTGAATGTTGTTCTGCTTCTGTACATAATAACGCATTGCTACAGATGTTATATAGATGTAGAAAAAAAAAACATGTGATACACTTCGGGATTTGGTCAAAAAAAAAGAATGGGCAAAGATGCATATACAAAAATCGATCGGCCCCTTTGGTCGCTCGGTCGGGGTGAGTGGCATAACAAGACAATATGTGTATTATGGCCCCCTCAGTACCTTTTACACACTCTAATTCTATCAATGTCCCTCATTCTAATCAACTGAGAGTCAAACTACGCTCAGATACTGCCACAAGTTTCATAACACTACACAGCGAACAACAAAACACAATGCCTTTACATTACTGCTAACTTCCATTCAATATCACTGCATCTCTATCCAATGATAATATACAGAAATATGCGTAGTTCCGCACACTGCCCGCCTAGTACGCTTTTATGTAATTTGAGGCCAAGGAGTGGTCTTTCCAACCGGCCTTTCCGTTCGATTCTCAATCCGTACAACAGCATAATCGTTCAGCATGCTGCGGCTCTCCCGCGCCACTGGCCCAGAACCGCGACGCTGTTCATCCTTGAAGGTCTCCACATGGGCAATGTCGTGTCACTGGCGTTCTCACCCCTCTCGCCTGTGTCTTCCCTGCAGTCAGCCGGCTGGTTTTCTGCACAAGGAGCCGCCGACGTGTCCCCCGCAGCGTGCGGCGCTAGCCGGTGGTCAATCAGTGATGGCGTGCTGTCGCCACTGCTTCTTGCTGTGCAACAATGCGACGCGATGAGTCGGCGGGAAATGCAAGCCGCACTTGATGCATTGTTGCAAATTGGAGGAGAATTGAAATGTTGAAGAAGGGAATGTCCAAGGTGTAAAGAATATTAGCTGGAAGTATGGTGGACCTAATGGCTATCCTATCTTCAGGCGTTATGTATCGCGGGTTACAGAGGAGAAAAACCAGAGTTAACGTGATAATCATGAGCGCCCTACCGTTAGTGGAAGAAGTTTACCCAGTCAGCGAGATGACACCCTTGAAAAACCATGCTGCAGGAGTCTGACTAATTAAATCCCAAAAGCTTGAATCGAAAACAGATTGAGGAGAAATAAAAACAACAAGATAATTGTCCGCAGATAGGTAAGGAACGAGCACAAGAAATAGCATTAGTCACTGGAGCAATAACATTTCATCCTTTTAGTAGATAGTCCATCCTACCTAGAAGCCTTGATTAGTGGTTGTTATACAACATACTTTTAATAGACCCTCCTCCGTCTCCTTACCTCGTGCGATTCTTGGGACGATTTCCTCCAAAGGTTCATTTCGTTTTTCCACATCTGTTCCTTCTTCTAGGTTTAGGCTGTAATTAAATAAACTCTCATGACAGTTGACTCCATGTTATGTTAAGGAGCGCAAGCTTGAAGACATTACATAAACAATTAAGACTACTGAGAGCAGCGACGCCCCTGAGCAAGAACCATTTGTAATACTAGAGAATTTACTGGCTGCTGACTCCAGGGGTTCTCCTGGTAATAACACTGGCATTAATTTACTAGGAACTTGGTAATGCAACTTTGAGCCAAATTCCAGGCCCCATATCTAGATTAGGATTGTCACTTCACAAAAATGAAATTGTGTGTGTTCTGGAATACTAAATGTTGCTTTCTTTAATGGAACCCTCAACGTTCACCAAACACAAAACACTTTATTAGCAAGATGGTGAAACAACGTATTATAAGTGTCTGCTTGCTCACCGCATCTGCTGTTACTGTTCAATGATCCTTCACTCAGCTTCGAATAATACTGATACTCTGCGCATTCCTGGGCAACCTGCCTTCATCAGAGACGTGTTACGCTCCACGAGGCTCTGTCTGGAGGAATAGTAACAACCAGGCCATTCATGCATCACGAGGCTGCTCCGGTTGTGTGTATTTAAGCTCGTCTCTATGTTCTGAAAGCTGCCTAGAACCGTCACTAACGAAACTACTTTCACACAATCAGCTGGGAATTAACAAACCTAACGAGTTGAAGGGCATATCGCAGAACTCTGCCGATAGATATTAGCCGAGCAAGCCGTGGTATAACACTGATGATGGATTCCACAACCCAGAACATTTTTGCCTACACCACATTCGACATAACCACCTATATCGAAAATGACGTTGTTCCATCTTTCGCACGTGGCTGAGGTACGGTAGCCGGTCGTTCTGTTGAAGCCCCTTTTGTGTGTTAGGGTAGGGTTAGGGTAGGTAGGTTAGGTTAGGTTCTAGCTTCATCTACACTCGGCTAAATCGTGGAATTTATTTCCAAGGCGTTATTAGTGAAATCTGGCGCCTACCGCCGGCCATCTTGTCTTCGTTAAGTAGGAAAGCGAATGGATCTCGCGTACACCGACTCGAGACATTAAAGATACGTCTACCGTACCGTACACTGTCCGTACCCTAAACTTGGAATCCTGCAACAATCGTGCGAGATTGTTTGCACTGATTGGCTGGCCCAAGACGCGGATTCCCTAGTTTGGCTGAACTAATCTCAAATTGGGCAACTGAAAAGCATTCGGTGAATCAACAATCCGCTCATACGAGTGTTGGTTGGTGTGCTGTGGTGCATAAACTATACGGAAGAAATTTATCTCATATTTATTCAATTATATTATATAATCTTTTTATATTTAACATCACAAAAGGGCTAACCAACTATTGGAATGAATAAAAGGTAACGACCCTTCATATATTAATAGTTAGGAATATAGACATTGAAATGCCTAATTAATTCATGGATGTTTGTGCAGAGCTCTGTTTACGTCTGTTGCCGAAGGTCTCAAGATTGGTTCCCAACTGCGGAATGCGCTGAAATTCTCAAGTGTTGTGTATTAGCATTCCAAGTTGCGCACAAACATAGCACTTGCTTCTATCTTAACTGCATATAAGGACTTGCATACAATTTAAAAACAAAGCAGATGTACGAACGTACTGAGACATACATCAAAATTATTTAACAACCACAACAACAGACAACAACAACAAACAACAACAAGCAAACAACAACAACAACAACACAACAACAACAACAATCAACAACAACAACGACGGACGACGTGACAACACCAATCAACCACCATCACCGACCCACCCCACCATCGACCAACAACAACAACAGGCACAACAACAACAAAAAAACAACAAAACCAACAACAACAACAACAACTAACAACAACAACAACAAACAACAACAGCAGCGACTGATCACCTTTCCAGGAGCTTGTTTCGTGAATAACCTGCATGCACAAGGTGTTGCAGCTCGGGCGCGGACAGCGACGACGTTTAATGAGAAAAGAGGTGACGCTAAAGTGTCGTCGAAATTGACAAACCGACGTGCCACACTAGACAGTTCGTGGGTTGGAAAGGAACACGATATATCCGAACGACAAACACTGCGATTTTATAGAGTTGTCGAGAAACTGGGACCACCTTCCGCTACCATGCCGCACCGACCCGGTTGATTGTCCAGTTTTGATTTCGCCTAATTACTATCAGCCATGTTAATGTGTGGTAATAACGGAATAGATGATCATATATACAACCTACACGACGTCCAGGATTTTATGTTTGATGTCGGCGCACTATCAGCGATTGCAAGTTACGGTAATAGATATGTTAATGAGCAGCAAGGTTGAGAAGTCCGCTGCACATCTCAATGATAAACCTAGGCGTGACCATACGTAGTTACTATATTCCAGAAAAAAAGTAATTGAACATATAAAAGCGCATCAAAGAACAAAATTACCTACTAATCGTGTATAAATGCATGAAATTAAAATTCCTTTTTTATAGCCTATAGGTACCTAAACCGATATACAATTACTGTATGTTGCTTTAATCGGTTAGCATGCAGTACGATTGACGTAGCCGCTAGCGAAGAACTGAGAGTTACACCTCCTTGGCTATATTCATGTGAATTTGAGTATGCATTATCTGCTTCAAATCTGACCAAACTGTCAATCTGCATGCGAGCGCAAAGTTTATGGACATGGCAACAGTAGATCTACACAGTAGATAACCAAAACTAGCCTCAAGTATTCCAAGGTAATCAACGTCCATTGCCTCCGGCTTCGAATAGTGCCAAAAACAAAAGGCAAAGTCAAAGTGACAGTCAGCGTTTTCCAACATACTTTGATACACCTAACAACTTTACAAGTGCAAGCATAACTCTAGAGTACTAGTTAGCGCCGCGTACACTGTACGCGTATGCATGTAATTTTGTTGGTCCGCACTGACGTAGTCCAGATGCATCTGTAGAATCCATGATCGTCCGTGCCGTGCGTCCGTGCGTCCGTCTAACGAGTTGGGCACGAATCTAAACGCTCGACGTACGGATTCGAAAGTCGAGATTGTGTGGTTGTGTGTGGGGGGGGGGTACGACAAACGAGTTTGGATTCGACGCTGGGGGTCAACGGTCAAGGTCAGGAGAGTGTTGTCAAAGAAGGGGGAACATTCGCTCTCCTTAACTCTAAGGTAATAGGGAAGGAAATGCAGATTGCGGAACAAATTCTAAACGGCTCGACCTATACTCGGGATACGTCGGTGTATATGCACATGGTTGGAAAATCCATCACTTGTGCACGAAAATTGGAGGTCACAGGTCCAATGGCGCACAGGGCAGATTTTAGACAATTTTCTGAGGACATGGTTGCTGCACGGAGCGATTGTAAAACTTTTTCTTTCAGGCGATGACTCTTAGCTAACCAGTTTTAATGGGCTTTAATTGAAAGGACGCATGAAATTTTTATTTCCGGCAACATGAGCGAAGAGTAAGTGTCGGCATAACCTTTTGACCCTCAATATGGAGGGTTAACCATTATATTGTGTACAATGCCACCATAAAAACAGGAGTTTCAGGCACTGGCAGCACGATCAAGCCCGCAACGAACAGCACAACGCGGCGCCATTCGACTATATAATACAACATGGTGTCGAAGCTCGGTTAACCAACTCACGCCGCATCTGCGCCGCCGCCGCCACTGCTCAACAACTTGCGCGCGGCTAATGTACATGTCTCCCGCATATCCTCCAACCTATACGCCACCGTGCCACTTCAAAGGCGCCCCATAACCGACTGCTACAACTGATTTAAAACGGTGAGTGTGGGAAACTGCGCGGCGACTGGCCGCGATTCGACACCGCATGCTTGTATATATACGTCAAATGGCGCCGTGTGTGTGCTGTATCGTGGCGGGCTTCGATCTTGCTGCCAGTGGTTCGCACTTCGATTTGTATCAACCAATGGGATTTGGCGAGGTATTGCAGAATGCAAGAAGGTTGCGAAATGATGTGTACCAACTGTTGTAATCTGCATATTCTGCGCCAACATAGGTGTCACTACGGCACGATTTAAATGTTACGTTTATAACGCATAGCAAACAACCTCAGATGACCCAGACGCTCTGCGGCTCATGTTTCATAATTAATTCGATTTTTGTTTCATGGTTGATTTTATCACGATATAAACATTCTACTGATCAAAATGCTCGATTACAGATAGAATGCTCGTCACAGATTCGCATATGATTCGATCACAGATCAGAATGATTCGGATTCACAGATCGAATGAATTCGATTGTGAATCGAATGATTCGATCCGTGAATCGAATAATGCGAATTCAGAGTCACTGAGAGTTTCACAGTAGTTTTAGAGGGAACGAGGTTATATGAGGAGGGGAGAAGGTGGGTACAGGAGGAAGGAGAGAAGGTAGAGACCGAGGGATGAAGTTAGTGGGGAGAGAGAGGGGAGAAAGGGGTGGAGTAAGAAAGGTAGAGGACTGGGAAAAGGTCGTAAGAGGAGGGGGAGAAGGGAAGGAGGTCGAAAAAGGGGACAGGAAGGAGGTAGAAAAAGGGTACAGGAAGGAGGTTGAGGAGAGAGGGAGAAGTGTAAAGGAGGAGGGTAAGAAGGTGTGGGGAGGAAGGTAGAGGGGGAGAATGTGGTGGAAGGGGGCGGGAGTTGGGAGAGAGGAGGTCGAGGATGGTGGACGAAGGGGACGAGGTAGAAGGAGAGGGAGAAGGTAAAAGAGGGAGTAGGTAGATGGATGGTGGGAGAAGACTAGGAGGAGGTAGAAGGAGGGGGGAAAGTGGTAGAGAAAGAAGAGGGGAGGAACGCGAGGCCTAGAAGGTGTGGTGGGGAGGAGGGGGACGGAGCGTAGAGGAGGTGGAGGAGGTAAGAGGGGAAGAATTGGTAGAGGGGAGGGGGATTGGAGGATAGGGAGAGAGGAGTAGGAAGGAGGGGAGAAGGTAGAAGAGGGAGGAGTCGAGGATGGTGGGCAGAAGGGGAAGAGGTAGAAGGAGAGGGAGAAGGAGAGAAGAGGGAGTAGGGATAGAAGGTATGGGTGGGAGAAGACTGAAGGATGTAGGAGCGAGGGGAAAAAGTGGTGGAGAAGTGAGGGGTGGAGGAGGAGGGTAGAGGTGGTGGGGGAGAAAGGGGAGGCAGGTAGAGGGGAAGAATGTGTGGAGAGGTAGGGGGAGTTGGGAGATCGGGGAGAGAGGAGGTAGTAGGAGGGGAGAAGATAGAAGAGGAGGAGGTCGAGACAATGGTGGAGAAAGGTGAGGAGTACGACGGAGTAGGTGGGAGAAAGACTGCGGAGGAGAGTTGAGTAGCACCAGACACGGTAGCAGGGACCTATCATAGAGGGCGTGTAAGATGGAGGTGCAGGAGGAGCGGGACGAGTTAATCAAAGTTGACTAGACACAAAACGAGTGTGTGCCATTTTCGCGGTGGTTTGCTGGTGTGGTGTTTTGAACATAAACATTGTTCAAAACTACCCATTGTCAACTCAAAATGCTAAGAATAGATTGTAACATTATTATTTGATATCTTCTGCTTATTATGAGCTATAATAGTTTATAGAAATTTATTAATTATCATAATGTAAAAATGCTCCAGTTGAACTAGTGCCGTTTTGCTCAAGTTGTTGATAGATGGCGCTTGAGTCGGAAACGTGGTCCGGTATAAATTTCAGGATCGTATGATTCGATTCTGGAATCGAATCATTTGATTCTGGAATCGAATCATTCAATTTTGGAATCGAATTATTCGATCTGCAAATCGAATCATTCGATCCGCGAATCGAATCATTCGATCCGCGAATCGAATCATTCGATCCGCGAATCGAAGCATTCGATCCGCGAATCGAATCATTCGATCCGCGAATCGAATCATTCGATCCGTGAATCGAAGCATTCGATCCGTGAATCGAAGCATTCGATTCCAAAACCGAATGGTTTGATGCCAGGATCGAATGGTTTGATTCTCTTTTCTGATATAAAATCAAATAATGTGAACATTTAAAACAGAGAATTATTGTTGATTTATTGCATATAACATATGATTAAATAATCAAATATTATATGAGATAAATCAAATGTTATATGCAATAAATCAAATGTTATATATGTGATAAATCAAATGTTATATATGATAAATCGAATGTTATATGTGATAAATCAAATGTTATATGTGATAAAATCAACCATAAAACAAAAATCGAATTATGAAACAAAAAACATGCCATATACGCGGGCTTTAGTACTAGAGCTACTACAAGCGCAACGCACAAGCCACGTTTCAGCGTAGTCTAGCGGTAGCAAATCTATCTAGGTAAAATGGTGCCCTTTTGGTCCTGAAAGTGGGACCAGGGTTGTCCGTGGTCATGGCTGCCGTTCAGCAAACGTTGGAGAGCTATCAGCAGTGGGAAGGTTTTCTGGTATCACGAGAAAACAGTTGTAAATGTTATTTATCACCATACGAAAACATACTGTGTATATGTTACAAATTTTCCAAGTTAATTATGAAGTTGTGTCAGCGTCACACCCACCATCCAAATACTCACCACCACCGGCATCCAATGCATTGTATCTCAGAAGTACATGGTCAGCCTCACAAAAATCTGCAAAACTCATCTGTATTGCAATAGACATTATACTTTATAGATAGCTTTTGTAATTTTGGGTCCAACCCAGTTCTATTTGCTATAGAAAGCATTTTTCAAGTGTGAGTTGGTATGTGTTGAAATCTAGCATATTGGTACTGTTATAGCAAACTTAAGTTAACCTAATATAATCCTAAGTAATTCAGGCCCGTAGCCAAGGGGGGTTCGGGGGGTTCGCACGAACCCCCCCCCCCAAGCAAAAAAAATTGCAAGAATTTCACCTCAGGTATGCACCAGATCACTCCATTTTAGTGTAATAATTGCAAAATCTCCATCGTGTGGGAGGGGGGACACCCCCATCCAACACCCTCCCCCTGCTCGGTCGCTATGCTCCCTCACAAATTTCCAACATTTAAAAACGAACCCCCCCCCCAATATAAAGCTGGCTAAGGACCTGAGTAATTAAACAATATTATTAATGAATTGAATATTCATCGATCACATTTATAGCTGCGGGCTCAAGTTCCTGTACTGAAGAAAGCTGTGCTAGATGAACAGTCAAAAGAAGCACAGCTAAAGGTAAGTTATTATATACTAGTACTGTCAAATTTGTAACAACCAGAAACGTCTGGTACACATGCTAGATTACCTGACATGGTCAGGTGCAGCTAGTAGAATGGAAAATGAACTTATCCATCCATGTTGTCATTAGTTCCACAAATTGATTTCCAATATTTTCGAAAATCACCACTAGGTGGCAGAAATAAGCAGCACTGGGTTGCATTAGGAATATCTTGAAATATAATCATGAATACAATTCTTGTTATGTTATGTTATCTGGTTTCTGTGAACCAGTATAGCAGATGCAGCCCTCGACACTAACGGTTGGTCGATTGCCCGGGACAAGTGAAAGTCTACGTCGAACAAATTATTCTCTTGGCTAGTTGCCCGATCGGACAACTAAAAAATGTCCAGTTGTGTAAAATTCCTAGCATCCTTTGAGCCAGGGCGCTATCGCATGACATTTCTCACGTTGTATTTTCGAAAGTCGCCAAAAAAAGCCGCCCGCTACACCCGTGTCTGTGGCTGTGCAAATCGTGGCTGTGTACATGCCTGCTGGCTGGGAGGCATTGATTGAAGTACGGGGGGGGGGGGGGTAAGTGCACCGATTGTTTCAGTCCCGTGGGACGTTCATTACTGAATATGTAGGGGGTGGGCACCGCTGGTATGAGAGAGCGACAGCAAAACTCTTTCCTGGAATTGAGAAAAAAGCTGCAATCAGCTCGCAAAAATAAACGTTGTGTGAATTTCATTACGATTTTCCATAATTATATACTGTAATATGATATACACTGAACTAAAAATGTACCTTAACGGCTCTAGATTGCAAGTAAATTTTGGACAAGTAAAACCAAGTAAAAATTGCTTCTTGTTGCTTGACAGGACAACCAGATCTGAAAATAAGCATCGAGGCCTGAGATGCATAATATACTTCCAATTCAGATTAGTTAAACATGCAACATTTCTGCATTACTGGGCAAATATGCATTTACAATACACAATGTAACAGGTTAATCAAGATTTGAAGCATTTAACTTCCTAACACCAAGTAAAGACTAGGCTCAAGTCAAAATTGTATATATATATTACTGCACTGGGCTGTCATAATATAGGCTCTACACTACCAGTGCATGTATGATCATGCAAGTTTATAGTATATATATATATATATATATTATATTATATATATTTACTTTTATGCTTTTATGTAGGAACATGTCAAGGAGAAAGATCAGGCTATACGAAAGTTCCAACAAGAGATTGAGAGTCTCGATTTTCGAAATGCTCAGCTGACGAAACGTGTCACTCTCCTCCAGGGTGAGCTTGATGACATGTTGGCTCGCAAACGAAATAAGGTAAAAGACTGCCTCCATACTTGAGTTAGTTTAGTTCGGATTTAATCCAAGTTACATTATGCCACATTCGTGCAATTTAATTAAAGGTGACTGGGAATTGTAATATGGATTCAACTTTGGGATTGTTTGTGAATTTACATATACTTGGTTCAGGAAATATACTTGTACATTTATGTTAACTTAAGATAAGATTACTTCTTAGATTTTGGTTTCTGTTGGGGACAATAAGACTGCAGAGATTCAGACTTTTCTATTCGAATAGCTTTTGCTGCTAAAACTACATGATTTTGCATTATACCTTAAAAAAATTATGCGAGTCCTAAATAATTCTTATATGCAAGGACTGGAAGAAAATGATGTGCGTCTTTCTATTACATGTTGTATAATTGTGTATTAGTAAAGTTGGTGACTCATTGCGTATGCCTGGAATATAATGCTAACATATAGCAGGAGGTAGGTGATAGTACTGTCACTCACTATAGACATGAGACTAGTTCCTGTGGTGACACAGACAGATAAAATAAACCAACCCCTAGTAGGACAATTTGGTCTGGCACAATAGTAGGATAAACCCCCAAAAACAATTTCTGGATGTCTACGTTGCAAACTGGTCTACTAGTGTCACCTGCCAGATGGTATACGTTGTTATTTAAATTTGTAAAATATGAAATTGACTGATCTGTGTGCAGAACAGACAAGGGCAAGCACAGTCTCCGTTGTCCTGTGCAACTGCCACGACTAACAACAGTGTCCTCAGTGAGGAACTGCAGAGTAAGATCGAGGAGAACGCCCAGCTGCACACGGAGGTAATGGACTAGTAGGCATGGTTTTTAGCTCATCTGACATAGTCAGATGCAGCTTGTAGAATCGCATGATCGTCCGTCCGTCCGTCCGTCCGTCCGTGCGAGCGTCCGTCCGTCCGTCCGTGCGAGCGTCCGTCCGTCCGTCAACAGTTGGGCACAAATCTAAACGGCTCGACGTACGGTCACGATATTCGGGACGTGGGGGGGTAATATACCATACCATACCATACTATACTATACTATACTATGTAATACTATGTAAATACTATGTAAATACTATGTTACGTTTCCAAAATGCAGGGAGGTAAAATTTTCATACTGTGAATGTGCCATCTTTAGCTCATCTGTGGGCTCCAATCTCTTCTTCTCCAGATTCTGAAGTTCTCTGACCAGTGACATCACCTGAGCTTTCAGCATCTGACTGTCATTATCCTACACACAGTGGAAAATAGATGCTGTCATTAAATTTAATCACATACACTGAGTCAATGCTCAAAATGAAATGGCATAGCACTTTGTACTTGCTCATGTGCACACTGCACAGTGTATATAATGGGTAACTAGATATGAACTAAATGAAACCATGTTTATTGTATGTTTTGTTTGAACAGGTGAGAGCAAAAAATTGTCACAAATGCAAGAATAGTGACCATAATACAACCTCAATAGAAGACGTAGCATTTTTTACACAAGTTATATTTTTCTAAGATTTCTGACTCTAGTTCCATGTCACTCATTCTATCAACTGATCAATATAGCTTAGATATGCATAGTTCCCACACTGCCCGGGCCACAATTAAATTTTTTTTTGTTTGCCCTCACCCGACCCAGGCTGAAAGGTTTGGGTAGGTAGGTCGCCTTTTTTTTGAAGCGGGTCTTTTTATAAATTCAGCATGGTGTCTACATGCTCGGGTGTGCTTGTGTGGAGATACCTTTAATGTTGAATGTTTGTTTTGCTTCGTACATAATAATGCATTGCCTACAGATTTATATAATGTACAGTGATACAATTTGTCAAAAAAAAGAATGGGAAATATCAATACAAAAATTTGAGTCGGCCCCTTTTTGGTGCGTCGGTCGGGTGAAGGCAAACAAACAATATTTTTATTATGGCCCCGCTGAGTACCTTTATGTAATTTTGAGGCAAGGAGGGGTCCTCCAACTCGGCCTTTCCGTTCGACAAATGCCGCACCACAGCATAATCGTTCAGCATGCTGGCGGCCCCCGCGCCCCCGCACGCTTGTTCATCCTTGAGGCTCCACAGGCAATCGTTCAGCTTGGCGTTCTCCACCTCGGCCTGTGTCTTCTCCTGCAGCAGCCGGCTGTTTTCTGCACAAAGCTCGGCCACCGTGTCCCGCAGGTCGGCTAGCCGGTGGTCAATCAGATGCGTGCTGTCGCCACTGGCTTCTTCCTGCAACAATGCGACGCGATGAGTCGCGGGAAATGCAGCCCACTGATGCATTTGGAAAGGAGGAAATGAAATGTTGAAGAAGGGAATCCAAGGTGTAAAGAATATAGGCTGAAGTATGGTGGACCTAATGGCTATCCTATCTTCAGCGATTGTATTCCGGGTTATCAGAGAGAAAAACCAGAGTTAGTGATAATCATGAGCCCTACCGTTAGTGAAGAAGTTACCAGTCATCTAGGATGACACACTGAAAAACATGCTCAGGAGTCTATATTTTATAATCCCAAAAGCTGAATGAAAACAATTGAATGAAAAAAAACAACAAGATAATGTCCCAGATAGTATAAACACACAAAAATAGCATTAGCACTGGAAGCAATAACATTTTGCATCTTTTATAGAAGTCCATCTACTAGAAGCCTTGATTATGGGTTGTTATACAACATATTTTAATAGACCCTCTCCTCCGTCATCCTTACCTCGGTCGATTCTTGGACGATTTTCTCCAAAGCTTTCATTCGTTTTTCACACTGTTCCTTCTCTAGGTTTAGGCTGTAATTAAAAACTACATGACCTGATCCATGTTATGTAAGGAGGCAAGCTGAAGACATTACATAAAAATTAACACTGGAGAGCAGGAGCCCCTGAGCAAGAATTTTGTAAACTATGAGAAATTTACTGCTGCCACCCCCAGGGTTCTCCCGGGTAATAACCATGGCATTAATTTACCAGGACTTGGTAAGAACTTTGAGCAATTTCAGGCATACTAGCATAGGATTGTCACTTCACAAAAATGAAATGTTTGTGTTCTGGAATATAAGTTGCTTTTTTAATGAACCCTGCAACTTCACCAACACAAAACACTTTATACAAAGATGGTAATCAAACCTGATTATAGTGTTCTTGGCTTGCTCATGCATCTGTCTGTTATGTTCAATATCTTCACTCATCTTGAATATCTGATCTCTCCATCCTGCAACCTGCCTCATCAGAGACGTGTTACGCTCCACAGCGTCTGTGAGGAATAAACAACCAGGCATTCATGCATCACGATGCTGCTCGTTGTTATTATATCGTCTCATGTTCTGAAACTGCCTAGAACCCACTACATCTTACTTTCACACCAATCAGTGGGAATTAACAAACCTACCGAGTTAGGGCAGATCAGAACTTGCCACAGATATTGCCGCTAACTGTATACACTGATAGGATTCACAACCCAGAACATTTTTGCTACACACATTCGCATACACTATACGAAAATACGTTGTTGCCTCTTTCGCAGTGGCTGGAGGTACGGTAGCCGTCGTTCGTTGAAGCCCCTTTTTGGTGTTAGGGTTAGGGTTAGGGTTAGGGTTAGGTTTAGGGTTAGGGTTCTAGCTCATCTAAACTCGCAAATCGTGAATTTATTTCCCAAGGCGTTATTTCGAAATCTGGCGCCACCGCCGCCATCTTTGTCTCGTTAAGTATGAAAGCGAATGGACTCGCGTACCCGTAGCCTCGAGACATTAAGATACGTCTACCGTACCCGTAGCTGTCGTACCCAAACTTGGAATCTGCACAATCTCGAGATTGTGCAATGATTGTGCTGCCCAAACTGCGGATTCCCTAGTTTGGCTGACTAATCTCAAGATTGGGCAAACTGAAAACAGTCGGTGATTCAACAACCGCTCATAGCGAGTGTGTGGTGTGCGTGGTGCAAACTATAGGAAGAAATTTATCTCATATTTATCCAATTATTTATTATAATCATTTAATATTTATACAAAGGTGCTAACAACATTGAGGAAAGAAGGTATACGACCTTATAATTATATAGTTAGGATATAACATTTGAAATCCTAATAATCATATGTTTGTGCAAGCTCTGTTTACCTCTGTTTGCCCAATCTCAAGATTGGTTGCCCAAACTGCGGATGCGCTGAAATTCCAAGTTTGTGTAAGATTCCAAGTTTGCGCACAACATAGCCACTGCCTTTATCTTTACTGCATTATAATGACTGCATACAATTTAAAAACACAAGCACATGTACTGAACGTACTGAGACATTATCATCATAATTATTAACAACAACAACAACAACAACAACAACAACAACAACAACAACAACAACAACAACAACAACAACAACAACAACAACAACAACAACAACGACGACGACGGTGACAACACCATCACCACCATCACCACCACCACCATCACCAACAACAACAACAACAACAACAACAACAACAACAACAACAACAACAACAACAACAACAACAACAACAACAACAACAACAGCAGCGACTGGATCACCTTTCAGGAGCTTGTTTTCTTGAATTACTTGCACAAGTCGTTGTTGCAGCTCGGGCGCGGACAGCGACGACGTTATAGAAAAGAGTGACGAAGTGTCGTCGAAATTGACAAACGACTGCCCCTCACTAGACATGTTCCGTGGGTTGGAAAGAACAGATATATCCGACGACAAACACTGCGATGTTATAGAGTTGTCGATGATGGGACCACCTTCCGCTACCATGCTGCCACCACCGTGTGATTGTCCAGTTTGATTCTCTAATGTACTATCAGCCATGGTTTATTGTGGTAATAACGGAATAGATGATATAATACAACCTACACGACGTCCATGATTTTATGTTTGATGTCGGCGCACTATCAGCGGATCGCAAGTTACGGTAAAAATGTTGAGAGCAAGGTTGAGAGTCCGCTGACATCCAGATAAACCAGGCGATAAATACGTAGTTACTTATATTCCAGAACAAAAGTAATTAACATATAAAGGCTGCATCAAAGAACAAAAATATCCTATTATCTAAAATGTCTATGATTAAATCGTCTTTTTTATACCTATAGGTAACAAACCGATATACAATACTGTATGTTTGCTTTATCGGTTACATGCGTACGATTGACGTAGCCGCTAGCGAAGAACTGAGAGTTACACCTCCTTTGCTATATGTCATGTGTATTTTGAGTATGCATACTGCTCAAATCTGACCAAACTGCATCGAGCGCAAAGTTATGGACAGTGCAACAGTAGATCTACACAGTAGATACCAGAAACTAGCCTCAGAGTATTCCAAGGTAATCAATCCATTTGCCTCCGGCTTCGAAAGTGCCAAAAAACAAAAGGCAAAGTGACAGTCACGTTTTGCCAACACGTTTGATACAACTACAACTTTACAAGTACAAGCATAACTCTAGTAGTACTAGTAGCCCGCGTACACTGTACGCGTATGCATGTATTTTGTTGGCCCATCTGACGTAGTCAGATGCAGCTTGTAGAATCGCATGATCGTCCGTCCGTGCGTCCGTGCGTCCGTCAACAGTTGGGCACGAATCTAAACGGCTCGACGTACGGATTCGAAAGTCGGGATGTGTGTGTGTGTTGTGCTGGGGGGCGGGGTTAATCCGAAAACGAGTTTGGATGTCGACGCTGGGGGTCAACGGTCAAAGGTCAAGAGGTGTAAAAGAAGGGGGAACATTCCCTCCTTAACTTAAGGTATAGGGAGGAAATGCAGAATTGCGGAACAAATCTAAACGGCTCGACCTAAGCTCGTGATAGTCGGTGTATAGCATCATGGTTGGAAAATCCATCACTGTGCCGAAATTGGAGGTCACAGGTCAATGGGGCACAGGGCAGATTTTAGACATTTTCTGAGGACATGGTCTGACGGAGCGATTGAAAAACTTTTTCTTTCAGCGATGACCTAGCTACCATTTTTATGGCTTTATTGAAAGGACCATGAAATTTACTTTCCGCTGACATGCGAAGAGTAAGTGTCGGATAACCTTTTGACCCTCAAGAGGAGGTTAAACATTGATTTGTGTCACAATGCACCATAAAACAGGAGTTTCAGGCACTGGCAGCAGATCAAGCCCGCACGTACAGCACACACGCGGCGCCATTGACTATATATACAACATGGTGTCGAACTCGGTTAAGCGCATTCTGGCGCGGGCCGATTGTCAAAATTGCGCGGGTGTATATTTTTAAGCAATGTTCCGCAATTTCAACTATAGTTGGAAAGTGGCGTCACCTGCAGGAACACCGGAGTTGTAACTGATTTAAAACGGTGAGTTGTGGAAACTGCGGCCGGCGACTGCCGGCGAGTTCGACACCATGTTGTTATATAGTAGTCAATGGCGCCGCTGTGTGTGTGCTGTACGTGCGGGTCTTGGTCTGCTGCCAGTGGTTTCAGGCACTCGATTTGTATCAACCAATGGGATTTGGGAGGTATGCAGAATGCAAAGGTTGCTGAAATGATGTGTACGCAAACTGTGTATCTGCATATCTGCGCCTAACAAAGGGGTCACTACGCACGATTTAAATGTTACGTTTATAACCATAGCAACAGACCTCAGATGAGCCAGACGCTCTGCGGCTCTTGTTTCATAATTCGATTTTTTGTTTCATGGTTGATTTTATCACATATAACATTCACGGATCAAATGCTTCGATTCAAGGATAGAATGCTTCGATTACCAGATCGAATGATTCGATTCACAGATCGAATGATTCGATTCACAGATCGAATGATTCGATTGTGAATCGAATGATTCGCATCCGTTGAATCGAATAATGCGATTCAGAGTCACGAGAGTTTCACAGTTTTAGAGGGACGAGGTATATGAGGAGGGGGAGAAGGGGTTACAGGAGGAAGGACGAGAACTGGTTAGAGGACGAGGGGAGAAGGTAGTGGGGAAGTAGAGAGGGCGGAGAAGGGTGGGAGGTAGAAGAGCGTAGATAGGACGTGGGAAAGGTAGCTGAGGAGGGGAGAAGGGGGAGCGTCGAAAAGGGGACCAGGAAAGGAGGTAGAAGATAAGGGTACAGGAAGGAGGTAGTGAACGTCAGTGGAAGCATGGTGGGTGTCCCACCAGAATGGAGGGGAGGATGTCGACTTGGTGGTAGGCATATAGAGGTGGTAGGGAGGGTAGGGTAGGAAGGTGGGGTGTGCGGGTGCGGACCGGGACACAGGGTAGGGGGGAATGTGGCGGGGTGAACGGGTGAATGGTGAGAGGCCGGGTTGGAGAGAGGAGTGTCAGTGGATTGGTGCGTCGAGCCAAGGGTGGGACGGCAGGGTAGAGGAGAGCGGAGAAGGCTAAGAGAGTAGGTAGAGGATTCGGTGGGATGAAGATGCTGAGGAGCCTAGAGGGAGGCGGGAGAAGTGGTTAGAGTAAGGAGGGGGAGGAGGAGGGTTAGAAGGTGGTGGGCGAGGAGGGCGGGAGGAGGCTATGAGGAGGGAGGGAGGTAGAGGGGAGAATCGTGGTAGAGTGACGGCGCGGAGTGCGGAGTGATAGGTGAGAGGGGAGGTAGTGAGGGGGCAGAAGGTAGAAGGAGGGAGGGAGTCGAGGATGGTTTTTGGAGAAGGTGGAGGAGGTAGTTAGAGGAGAGGGAGAAGTAGAAATGAGGCGAGTTAGTAGAGGATGGTGGGAGAGACTGAGGAGCGTAGAGGAGGGCGGTAAGAAGTGTGTGGAAGAAGTCGAATGGGCGGAGGAGGAGGGTTTAGAAGGGTGTGTTGGGGTGAGAGAGGGGGGAGGAGGTAGGGGAAGGAAGTGTGGTGAGGGGAGGGTCGTGGAGTTGGGAGATGGGGAGAGAGGAGCGTAGTGGGCAGGGGGGAGAGTGGTAGAAGAGGGAGGAGGTCGAGCGTGGAGGGGGGGGGGAAAAAATTTTGGTTTTCTT
The DNA here is from genome assembly GCF_000485595.1 of Priapulus caudatus. Classification (NCBI taxonomy): domain Eukaryota; kingdom Metazoa; phylum Priapulida; class Priapulimorpha; order Priapulimorphida; family Priapulidae; genus Priapulus; species Priapulus caudatus. The sequence goes on along the minus strand of NW_014577063.1, from coordinate 842,284 downwards.
CGTTGGAGGAAGGCGTGGGCAGGAGCCGTAAGGATGTGGGAGAAGACGCGAGGCGGTAGAGGAGTATAGAGGATGGGAGGTATGGAGCGGGGGAGGTTAATCAAAAGTTGGATAGACACAAAAACGAGTGTGTGCCGTATTTCGCCGGATGCGTTTGCTGTGTGGTGCTTTTGAACGATAAACATTCGTTTCAAATACTTACCCATTGTCACTCACAATATGGCTAAGAATAGATGTAACGATTATTATATTGATATCTTCTGCTAAAGACAAGAGAAATTATTAATTACTCATAATGTAAAAATGCTCCAGTTGAACTATGTGCCGTTTTGCTCAAGTTGTGATAGATGGCGCCTTGAGTCGGAACGTCGCGGTCGGCCGTATAAATTGTCAGCGCATCGTATGATTCGATTTCTGCATCGGAATCATTGATTCTTGGAATCGAATCAATTCATATTTTGCGAAAGTCGAATATATCTCGGATCTGCAAATCGAATCATTCGTCGCGTAATCGAATATTCGATCGCGAATCGAAGGCATTCGATCGCGAATCGAATCATTCGATCGCGAATCGAATCATTCGCATCCGTGAATCGAAGCATTCGATCCGTGATCGAGGCATTCGATTTCAAAACGTAATGCGTTTGATGCCGGGATCGAATTGGGTTTGATTCCTTTTCTGATATAAAATCAAATAATGTGCAACATTTTAAACAGAGCAGAATTATTGTTGATTTATTCATTATAACATATTGATTTAAACTAAGCAAATATTATATGAGATAATCAATGTTTATATGCAATAAAAATCAAATGTTATATTATGTGATAAATCAAATGTTATATATGATAAATCGATGTTATATGTGTAAATCAAATTGTTATATGCTTTGATTAAAATCACCATAAAACAAAATCGCAATTATGAAACAAAAAAGAATGCCATATTACGCTGGGGCTTTGCTACTAGAGTACTAACAGGCGCACACGCCACAAGCCCACGTTTCAGCGCTAGTCTAGCGGCGTAAGCAAACTCTTATCGTACGGTAAAATTGTGGCCCTGTTTGGTCCTGAAGTGGAGACCAGGGTGGTCCTTGGTCATGCGCTGCCGTTCAGCAAACGTTGGAGAGCTATCAGCAGTGGGGAAGTTTTCGGCTATCACTTTGAGAAAACAGTTGTTAAATGTTATTTATCACTACGGAAAACATACTGTGGTATATGTTCAAATTTTTTCCAGTTAATTCTATGAAGTTGTGTCAAGCGTCACAGCCCACCATTCAATACTCACCACCCGCGGCACCATGCATTGGGTATCTCAGAAGCACATGGACGTCAGGCTCACAAAAATCTCGCAAAACACACTCATCTGTGATTGCAATCGACATTACTACTAATTATAGACAGGCTTTTTTGTAATTTTGGGTCAACCCAGTTCTACTTTGCTAATAGAAGCATTTTTTTCAAGTGTGAGTTTGCGCTATGTCGTTGAAATCTAGCATATTGGTCTGTTATAGCAAACTTTAGTCTAATCCTAATATAATCCTAAGTAATTCAGGGCCCGTAGAAGGGGGGTTGCGGGGGTTCGCTACGAACACCCCCCCCTCAAGGCCCGCCCAGGCAAACAAAAAATATAATATTGCAAGAAATTTCAGCCTCAGGTATGCACCAGATCACTCCATTTTAGTGTAATAATTGCGCAAAATCTCATCGTGTGGGCAGGCGGGACACCCCATCCAAGCACCTCACCCCTGCTCGGTCGCATACTGCTCCTCGCTCGGTCGCTTCAGTGCCTCACAATCTTCCAACATTTAAATAACGACCCCCCCCCGCCAATATAAAGGCTGGCCCTAACGGACCTGAGAATTAAACATATCATATTAATAATGATTGGATATTCATCGATTCACATTTATAGCTGCGGGCTCAAAGCGTTTTTCCTGTACTGATCAGAAAGTTGTCGGGCTAGATGAACAGTCAAAAGAAGCCAAGCTAAAGGTAAGTTATTATATACTAGTACTGTCAAATTTGATAAAAAAAACACAACGCAGAAACGTCTGTCGTACACCATGCCTTAGAGTTACCTGACATGGTCAGCGTTGCGAGCTAGGTAGAATGGAAAATGAACTTATGCCATCCATTGTTGTCAGTTAGTTTCACAAAACTTGAATTCCAATATTTTCGAAAATCACCACTAGGTGGCAGAGAATAAGCAGCCACTGGTTGCATTAGGAATATCTTGAAATATATTATCATGAATACCGAATTTTTGTTATTGTTATGTTATCTGGTTTCTGCTGTAACGCAAGTATAGCAGATGCAGGCCCTTGACACTAACTCGGTCTGTCGATTGTGCCGCGGAAAGTGAAAGTCTACGTCGAAACAAATTATTCTCTGGCTTATGTTGCCCGATCGGACAACTAAAAAATGTCCAGCTGTGTAAATTCCTAGCATCCTTTGAGCCAGGTGCGCTATCGGCATGACGCATTTCTAACACTTGTACTTCTTTCGAAAGTCGAGCAAAAGAAGCGCGCCGCACCGCGTGTCTGTCGGCTGTGCACGACTCGTGCGCTGTGTACATCGCCTGCTTGGCTGGAAGGCATTGATTGAAAGTAACGGGGGGTGGGGGGTATAGCTGCTAGCCGATTGTTTCAGTCCCGTGGGACGTTTCTTACTGAATATGTACGGGGGTGGGCAGCCCTGGTATGAGAGAGCGACAGCAAACTCCTTTCCTGGAATTGAGAAAAAGCTGCGCAATCACGCTCGCAAAAATAAGACGTTGTGTAATTTCATTACGATTTTCCATAATTATATTACTGTAAATATGATTACCACTGAACTAAAAAATTGTACCTTAACGGCTCTAGATTGCAAGTAAATTTTTGACAAGTTAAAACCAGAGTAAAATTGCCTTTTCTGTTGCTTGACAGGGAGCAACCAGATCTGAAAATAAGCACGAGGCCTGAGCATGCATAATATACTTCCAATTCAGATTAGCTTAAACATGCCAACATTTCTGCATTACTGGGGCAAATATGCATTTACAATACACAATGCCTTAAACAGGGTTATCAAGATTGAGCAGTTTAACTTGCCTAAACACCAAGTAAGACTAGGCTCAACTGATCAAAATTGTATATATATATTTACTGCACTGGGCTGCTCATTAGGTTCTCCACTACCAGTTGCAGTATGATCATGCAAGTTTATAGTATATATATATATATTTATATTATATATATTTTACTTTATGCTTTTATGCTTTAGAAAACATTGTCAAGGAGAAAGATCAGGCCTATACGAAAGTTTTCCAACCAAGAGATGAGAGTTCGATGTTCGAAATGCCTCATGCTGACGTAAACGTGTCCACTCTCCTCCAGGGTGAGCTTGTGATGACCATGTTGGCTCGCCAAACGGAATAAGGTGAACATGACTGCCTCCATATTGCTTAGTTTAGTTCGCGATTTAATCCAAGTTACATTTTGAGTTCGCCACATTCGTGCAATTTACATTAAAGGTGGCACTGCCGGCATTGTATGATTGGAATTTCAACTTGGGATTTTGTTGTGGAATTACATATACTTTGGTTCAGTGAAATAATACTTGTACATTTATGTTAACTTAGATAACAGATTCACTCTTAGATTTTGGTTTCTGTTGGGGACAATAAGACTGCAGAGACTTCAGACTTTTTCTATTCGAATCATGCTTTTGCTGCGTAAGAGCTAGCTGAACTTTGTTGATCTATACCATTGAGAAAAATTATGCGACAGACGTCCTGAATGAACTTCTTTATATGGCAAGGACTGAGTAAGAAAATGATGTGCGTCTTTCTCATACATGTTGTATGACATGTGTATGTAGTTAAGGTCGTGTGCTGAGCCTCATTCCGCACGCAGTACTGCCTGCGAATATAATGCTAACACTAAGCAGGTGAGTGTTAACGGTGTGATAGTTACCTGTCACTACATGTATGCGCATGGAGAACATGAGTCTCCTAGTTGTATAGACACAGACTAGATAAAATAAACACCAACCCCTAGTAGGACAATTTTGTCTGGCGACGAATTAGTTAGGATAATACCCCCAAAAACAGATTTCTGTCATTGTCTACGTCTGCAAACTGGTCTACTAGTGTCACCTGCAGATGGTATTACGTGTTATTTAAATTTGCTAAAATTATTGAATTGACTGATCTGTGTGCCAGAACAGACAATGGGCAAGCGGCACAGTCTCCAGTTGTCCTGTGCCAACTGCACGACTAGAAACAACGCAGTGGTCCTGTTCCGTGGAGGCACACCATAGCAGAGTAATGATCGATTGAGAACGCCAGCTGCACCGGAGGTAATGGACTAGGTAGGCATGGTTTTTAGTCTCAGTCTGACTGATAGTCAGATGCAGCTTCGTAGAGCTCGTGCTCGTAGAAGGATGATCGTCCCGTCCGTCCGTCCTGGTCCGTTACTAGCGATGGCCGGCGTCCTGGTGCCGCCGTCAAACGAGTGTGTCGCCTGGCCACACATAATCTACAAATCGGTGGTGCTCGAGTACTGGTCTACGATATATTCGGTGATCGTGGGGGAGGGTAATCCGAAAGACCGCTGTTCGGCCGATGGTCGAAGTGTGGTCAAAGGTCATAGCGGTTGTTAAAAGAAGCGCGGCGAACATTCACTGCCTTTACTTTAACGGGGGGTTCTATACGCGGATCAGGGAATGCGGTAATTGCGGCACAAATCTAAAGGCTCGGACCTAAGGCTTCGTGATTAGTTCGGTTGTATGAGGATCATGGTACGGCCATCACTGAAATGCCGAAATTGGACGGTTCACAGAGTCAAAAGGTCAATGGGCCACAGGGCAGATTTTGACATTTTCTGAGGACATTGGTCTGACGGACGCGATTGAAAAATTTTTTGTTTCGAGCGGGCTGACTAGCCATTTTTATGGCATTATTTTTTTGAAAGGACATGAAGTCTACTTCTCTGCCGTGACATGCGTAAGAGTAAGTGTCAGATAACCTTTTTGACCCTTCAAGCAGGAGGTCGTTTAAACATGGATTTTTGACTGTCATGTTAGAAAGAATTTGACTGCCGGTTGCTAGTAGATCGTATACATGCCTGGATGTCATATGGCTACAATGTCACAGTTTGAAATTCAAAGCTCAAATTTGGTATAAGATTGTTTATGCTCCTTTAAATCGTATAATTTATATGGCGATTCTGTAGTGTCATGTATTTTACATGTAACGGTATTCTGGCTCACTGCCGTGGCTGTGACTAGACCAGTGACAGGTGGTGTTGGTACTGTGATGAGTTTTTGCCCTTATTGGTTACATGGTGCAGCTTCATCTAGATTGGCGCAGCCTGTAAGGCTTGCGTAGGTAAATGGATGAGCTGGTTACCCACCACTTAGCCTATTCTGTCTTGCAGATAGTTGTTGCCCTACTACGTATGATGTGCGAGCTTCCATCTTTAATCTGAAGACCACTTAAACGTTACGCTCCATTCTCGTGGAACCTTTCATAACGATCCCAACGAACATTCTTTTGAGGAGGTTCCTGATACCATCCCTGCTGCATTCCACTTGTTTCGCGCGCCGTGTATCGTGAACGATTTGGGACTAAGCAGGGTTTTACTAGATCCACCACTCCACCACAGAGTTCACCGCCAGTAGACGTTAGATGAGCGCTGTCGCTCTGCGGCACTTGTTTAGAATGTCATCACAGCTTGGTGATTGAATGATTGAATGATTCAATTCAAATGTCCAGCTTCATAGGGATGTAATGGACTAGGCATGGTCTTTTAGAATGTCTTATCACAGTTTTGTGATTGAATGACTCAATGATTCAATTCAAATGTCCAGCTTCAAAAGGAGGTAATGGACTAGCCATCATCTTTTAGAACCCCTTATCACAGCTTGGTGATTCAATGATTCATTCTTGATTCAGTGATTGGCTAAAGCATCCATGAGTCATGCTAGATGTGTGTATATTTTTTATCTACTGCGCATCTTTGACCTATGTAAATAAGGAGCTAATACGTGTCATGCAGTTGTACGAGAAAGAAGCAGTATACAAGAAGACTGTGATGGAGCTTCGTGATCGGATTGCTAACCTAGAACACCACACGGCACAGCACGATAGTGTTGTCAGGACGACCGACATAAAGCATCGAAGTCTGGTGGATAAGCTGCAGCAAGATAAAGCAATCCTAGAGGTGTGCATTATGACATAATTTATGTAGCAAAAGTATTTGCAATTTGTAGAACTTGTACGTTCCCAAATTCTTGCTTACAGAAGTAGTTTTTTTAATCATTACTCATTTATTGCTGACAATTAATGCCACAGCTTGGCAAAGCATGTATTGTAATCCTTGCAAACAATTCAAGTCTTTGGTTGTTGTTTTTATAGCATCCAAATCTTGCTGATTTTCTTTTAAAATAATATGAATTAATGATTGCCAAAATGTTTTTAATTATGTGTTACACATTTATTTGAATTTCCTACTCAGTGTTTTATTATTGTGTTTTTGCTAGGTTAAATTGCAGAAAAGTGAAAAGGAAACTCATCATGCAAAGCTGGAAGCCTCTACAAGGTATTTTTGTGCTTGGCTTTTCAAAATACTAAACAATCATCAATGTTTTAATTTAATCAAATACAACGTACACCATGAATGAAAAATGTGTGCAGTTTTATATTGTAAAAATTGTCACAAGCAATTATATTACAATGTACTGATGTAGGTAAATATTAAACAGTTTACACATTTACGAGTTTCTACATTATATGTATATCTCCATGTTATTCATTATAATCAAGAGAATGATATAGGTGCACGTTACCTCAACCAAATAGTTGTTGCTTTAGTGCAGTGCTCCTTAAACTATTTCAGTGTCATTTACCCTCGAGTCTTTATCACAAAATTTCATTCACCCATGACTAAATTTTCTTATGTTTTCAGTATGATTCATTCACCCCAAAATAATTTTATTCACCCTTGGGTGAACCATTTACCAGTTTAAGAAGCGCTGCTTTATTATATATACATTTCATATACATTAATAAAAGTGTGGCATCTATTCCTGTTGCAGCGAGGAACAACTGAGGACTGTGCATGGGGAGTTGAGTACTTCTCTGCAGGCAGCCACACATATCATACAGGAGAAACTTCCATTCAATGACAGTAGTAAGCATCCTGCACTATTCTTCACTAGTGTATGTCACTATAAGGTTTGTCTGAGAAAATTCCTATGATAGATGGTCTAAACGGAATCTCTCGCTATATTCTTCATTGATATCCCATATTACAAAACAGTTATGTCATTAGTTGTGTAGCCAGGTAATGAATTAGACATGTATGAGGAAATTTACAACTGGCAGACTCTAGATATCAATTTTGTGTACATTTCAAACATGTGCATACATTGAGTAGTAGTAGTAGTAGTAGTAGTAGCTCTATATCTTTAGTACCTGAAGTATAATATCAAGAGCGTATAAAGAGAGAGCGTAGAAGGAGAAGGCGTACAACGGTAAAATGCTGAAACCATGTTGCAGTATTAGTCGAATTAATAAACTTTCCCCGTTTTATTTTGACGATTCTTTGCAGTATTATTGATCAGCTGTCCTACCTTGTTAATATAAAACAAACCGCATGTTCCTACGATGCCCCTATGCTGAGATAATGAGCGGTGAAAATCTGGTATTTTCGCCGAACACCGACTCAACATTAGTCAGTACTGCGACCGACTTAATTCGACTAATACTGCAACATGGTTTCAGCATTTTACCGTTGTACGCTCTCCTTCTTTATACGCTCTTGATATTATATCACAAACAAGTCGCAATATGTGGGTGGGAATGCACCGTATAAATCATTAAATCTGTATCTACAACTCATTCTTATTTCCTCCTGATTAGGAACCAGCAATTAAAATTCAACCAGTGAAAAACAACAATGTACTGCTGATCTAATGTTATTTATCCATATTTTATCTTTATTAATCCTGTTTCTAATCTTGTCAGAGGTCATCGAGCTGTCAGCTGTAAATGTGATGCCGTACAACCGACTCCAGCAAGATAAGCTGCAGGAGCTTGTCGCACAACTAGCCAGCTTAGTGAAAGAGTTTTCGTCGACCTTCTCCAACTACCACACTTACACGGAACAGCGTTGCCAAATATACCCAATAGATGGCAGCACTGAGCACATGAGCAATGTTAATGTACAGGTAATAATAATGGATTTTTCTGTCAAATTCTTTAAATTCGCTCATAGGTCAAGATTGTTATTGAGTGATTAGTTAATTTATTGGTTTGCCAAGTATCGCAGCTATGTAATTAATATTCCTTTTTTGGATTTATAGTGGAGCTACATGTTATTTTACAGTTTCCAACAGTTCTTAATATATAGTTCCTTCTGTGGATTGCATTGCAGTTACTCTAATTAATATATAAGTTATAGTTATGATAAGTTAACAATCCAAAGGAATCCTAAATATTTCATGATGATATACTAATAGGAAAATACTTCGGAAAATTACGATAAATATGTATACGTACTTCTTTCAGCTTTGCAAATTCTTACATGAAAACAGCCAGTACCTTCGAGCTGTTGAACTCTCCTTCAGGAGTTTTCAGGAGACAGTGAGAGATGACACAATGACAACGCTAGTGAGTTTAATGTCAGAGTCCGTTAATCGACTCTTTCGTACGCAAATTGCAACTTTGTTCTTTGATTAAATTTTCTGTACGTGCTGTCCATAATCATGTCATTATTACTGGTTTTTGCAGGATACTGCATCAGGCTTAAAAACATTTGCAAGTAGTTTCCATGAATATGTGACATATCATGAAAAATTACTACCTTACCAGCTACTGAGGTACACACAATATTTTTTATAATAAATCCTACTACAATTGAAATCCTGTGGCCGTATGAATTCATGGTTTCGATGTAATATCTTGTGCCTGTTTTTAAATTGATATGTTATATGTACTGAAATTATTAGTGTTGCATTTCTAAAGATGGTTAATATATAAGGTATAAGCAAGAGCTCATAATAGAGAAGAGTATGACACCGTTTTAACAGCGTTTTGCATAGTTTTCAACTTGTAAATATTCTATCAATAAGTGAATAAATATATTCAAACTTTACCTTGTTTTCGTCTATGATTCTCCCTTAATCATATGACACCACTAATTTACCTGAAAATCGTATGTGTTCTTCAAAAAAGTGGGGCTGTTGGGGATATTGGGCATCGAATTGTATTCAGCGTGTAGCGTTTCCAGCGTGCTAGAAATAAATGTGTGCTCACGGCGAGCTAGCAGCTGATTTTAGCTGTGTTACCATCGTGTTCCTGATGATAAGGAAGCGAAACAAGTGCTGCTACTGTGCTTACCTAATATCCCCAACAGCCCCCAGCGTCCCGTAGTTACAACCTGGTGCTGCCGCCGCATATCAACATGCGCCGAACAGATGCGACCATTTGGGAAAACTGTGAAACCGTTTCGTATTCAAAGAACATTTTTGATCACATACGATTTTCAGGTAAATTGGTGGTGTCATATGATTAAGGGAGAATCATAGGCGAAAACAAGGTAAAGTTTGAATATATTTATTCACATATTGATAGAATATTTACAAGTTGAAAACTATGCAAAACGCTGTTAAAACGGTGTCATACTCTTCTCTATTATGAGCTCTTGGTATAAGTTATAGCTGCAAGATAGTTAACAAATGTAGAAAAGTAACATGAATATTGAAATTTAACTGCAATACCTATGAGGTGTATCTTGCGCTGAGTCTGTTTATGCCATTCCCCAGTATTGAAGAGGAGAGCAAAGCTTCTACCTGCACTAAGGCCCTGAAGGAGAAGAATTCTGAGCTGCATAATGCCGTGGCTAAACTGCTGACAGCACTGACACGCGTCGACTCTTGCCTAGCTCTTTTAGGTCACCAGAGTATGTACACACTTGCTACGTTTTACTGGACTGACATTCCAAATCTGCAAGTTGAGTAAGAAAGATATATGAGCACGTGTAATTACATATAGGTTCAATTAATGGCCCTGGCAACTAACACAACATTATACATATTGTGTTTTGATTCCAGCACTATTCTGTTCTAATTAAACTATGTTATGGGAAAAAATGATGACAAAGAAAACATCATTGATTACCTTCTCCATTTAAATGGCATTGTTTACTTTGGGTATGTGATGAGGAAATGTGTAGTGAAACAATAATAAAATGAGGTATGTGATATAATTTCTGTAAACGGGTTCCGATTGGTAGGTGAGCAGTCATGTGATTTTGTGCGAGCGAATCAGCCTCGGATGCTGGAGCAACTTGCTCTGACTGTGCAAGACTTAAATGACAAGGTGAAGGGTAAGTCATTAATCCTTTCTGCGCTTGCACAATTGCAGTATAACTTTATTTGTCTACACTGAATGCACCAGTGAGTGTAGTGGTATATTCCTTAACTACCATACCTGCTGTGGCATGACACATGTATTGCGTTGCTAACATTTCAGATCTGTCGAAAGTTTACAAGTCAAAAATTCTGCTAGAGCATCAGCTACCAACTGCAAGCAAGAAGTTGAGAACTACAAATGAATGTCTTGTCTCTTCACTAATCTCACTCGTAACATGCACTGGGAAGGTATGTATGCACCCCTGTGTGCGTGCAAGCGTGAGTGAGTGAGTGAGTGAGTGAGTGAGTGAGTGAGTGAGTGAGTGAGTGAGTGAGTGAGTGAGTGAGTGAGTGAGTGAGTGCGTGCGTGCGTGCGTTAGTTTGTTTGTGGATATTCATGTGCGTATTTTGTGTTGTAGCTTACAGTTTGATAGAGCATAGCTATCCCCTAAAAGTAGATGTATTTGATTGATAATGTGCTATTCCAAGTAAGGTACTAGCCAAATACTTATGTTTGTATTTTAATCCACGTATTGTATGAAATGTATGTATGAAAAGAATGTATGAATAATATATATCTGGATAATTGGTGCCAGTATAATGGTGCATATTTGAATGATTGCAGTCAATTCAAAATAACAGCTGAACAGGTATTTCCTAAGAGGTGCATAGATGTGCATTCTAACAAAATGACTGCAGACAAACTTGTTTGCGAGTCCACTAGGTTCCGGATGCATTCTCCTCACCTTGTGGAAACTACATTTTGTTGCTTCCAGATCTCAACATTTCTGGCCTCGAATCTGGTATTTCTAAAGAGCACGATTCCACGAGATGGTCATAGAGCTTTACCAATAGGTGGCGCTCTGCGACAGCAGGCTGCTGAGTACATGAAACTGCTCAATAGGGTATATAAATATTGACTATAACATTCATATACATCTTCATTTACAGACCTACTCAATATAAATATATACTTATAGGTATATTCGAAGACGCATGCGTACCTAACAAGCATTTTTCACTCACGCTTAAGTCAGTAGTGTGAGGGAATGAGACACTGGTCTCAGACGAGAATGATTGAAGCATGTACATGTTGGCTTATGTGAGACGTCTGTTACAGCCTGTTCGGGAGAGCATTCCCTACGAGACGGCAGTGAGTAACAGCAGGACACTACAGAGCTGCTCAGAGAGCAGGGAGAATCTTTCTCAACAGGCGAGTTTAGTGCTTATAGTATGTGCATGCTGTGTGTGCGCATATGGTGCGACACTAATTTCCAGTGCAATTTCAAATATTCGGTGTGAAATCTCAACTAGTTAACAAATCAACTGACGAGAACGAGTAAATGATTCCCTCGGTACGACAGGTCACGTATTTGACGGAGAGAATCAGCAAGCTGGAACAGGAGAAGGAGCATTGGATGCTGGAGGCAAAACTGCTGCAGATTCGCTTGGAGAAGATGATATCAGATGCTCCAAATTTTGTGCAGCCAGCCAGTGACACAGCCCAGCAGCAGCACCAGCAGAAAGATAACAACACAGATGTACGTCAGTTGATTTCATTGTGTAGAAAACTCGAGGAATATTAATGAATCAGCCGATTGGAGGAATACATTTACAGTCGTTGAACAAATTTGTGTCAATATTAAAGAAGTAATACATATAATAATAATTAGTCATAATAGCTGTTAGTAAGTATTCTGCATCTATTGAGCTCTCTATTAACTGATTTCCGTTATATATTACTCGTATTTCTAACAACTAATAAATAATAGCTAATACATAACTTGCTCATCTTTCCTCCTTGACATCGTAGCTGTTCACTGAACTACCCCATTCCTAGTCTCATCTCATTTTCTGACTGTCCCCTTTTCATTCCTTGTTTCTAATTCACTTGGCTGATTTCTATCATTCAAACTTTTTATTCCTTCATTATTTTTTGCTCGTTTCAGGTTGCTAGTTCATCCAGTGATTACCACATGAGGGAGACGCTCATTCGTACGCATTTCAATGATAGGATATCAGCCATATCACAAGACCTTCAGCTTGCTGACAGTAAAAGTGTATTGTTTCATGCAGAGGTATTGACACACAGTTATCTTGTGTATGCTCATTTACATTCGGCATGAACTTTGGGCATTTAATATTGGATTTTTTATTAATTTACATTTGAATTTTGGGTCTGATGTTCTATCAATCTGTCAACATTTAATGCACACGCATGCGGGTACGCATCCACACAGACATATTGGTTAATGAGTCCATTTCACAACTGCTACAATTATATGTAAGCATAGATTAATTGTAGGACATTCTCGTAATTTTATTGCATATTTGGTGAACGTAGTTGTGATACGAGTCACTATTGTGTTCTAGCTGAAAACTTTGCACCGGCGACTGCAGCTTGCGGAGTGTGAGAGGGACCAGCTCATAGTTCAGGTCTCTAGCCTAAAGGTACTGCACTTACACTATCACACACACTTTGTGTTCGTGCCTATACATTTACTGGTTGTCAGTAATTACCTCCATGGCATTACCTCCATGGCGGGGGTTATGTTTTCACCGGCGAGTTTTTGAGTGTTGGTTTGTGTGTTTGTGTGTTACCATGCACGTTTCAGTTCACTTCCGCTAGGTGCGCTGGCTGTAGACTTACAAACACGCAACCACAGGCTAAGGGGCAACCACAGTCCTCCCCCACCTGCACGCTCGCACTAATCCGGATCCAATTAATTATTTAATTAATTAATTAATTTTTCCACTTAATTAATTAATTAATAAAAAATTTCACATTGAGAGAATTCAGCTGCCTTGCCGGAGGTCTGTGCTCTCCGAGTGCTCTAGTTCTAGTTTAAAATTAGATCTCTTCCTTGAAAATTTATCCCATTTTTTTCGTCTGGATTCGTGATTTTGTCAGTGTTAGTGAACGTGCACAAGAGTTTACACTATGATTAGTTCAGGAGTGTAATATAGAATATATTTATAGACGTATTATATCTATATTATACATTCCTCTGAATGGTTGACGCGCAGGATGAGCTGCAGACCACAACGAAGAATTACGAGGGGCAGTTGAGTATGATGAGTGATCATCTGTGTACAATGAACGACAAACTAACCCAGCAGACGGACACGATCACGGAACTAAATGAACTGCTACATAGCAAGGTAAGTCTGTAACTAATCTGTCGTAATGTCATTCTTTCATGTTTTCCTTAGACGTGAAAATGTGAATAGTTGAGAATGTGAAAAAGTTATTTAGAAATTGTGTGTAGACGATATTTCGATTCTATGCGCGTCTTTTGTCACTTTCTCAGCAATCTAGGAAGTTACAACTGCGGGGGAAGTAGCACAGATTTCGACACATGCTAAGCAAGTACCACTGTGGATACACCTTTCACTCACAAACCTGTTAAATATGTAGTATGTGTATATCTCGTAACTGCACTTCGTAACCAGGAAAATGATCATTTGTGTGTATATAAAGCTGTGTTCCTGACCTACTGTCACAGTTGATGTTATTAATTGATTGTGTTGAATAACTTGCATCTGTCTAACATATATAGACACAGAAAATTGAAGATTGCAGTTGACAATGCCAATGTGGGCAGTGGTAGAATTAAGTTACATTAACACGTCTGCTATTATATAGCCCTTGGCCCCGATTAGCCTTGTAAAAGTGGCCAAACCAACATGCCAGGTTTGTTAATCATCGTTTCCAAAATAATTCAACAATTTGTAAAATTCTATACCTGTAACAGGATCAAATTAATTGTTAGGTTATTGTTAACTCATGGTGAGTAAATGAAAGGGCCAGATTATTAAATAATGACAAATTGTTCATAGATTGCCTGAATCAGTTTGTCTGATCATGTACTGAACTTAGAATGTATTATAAATAAAGACATGCTTATATCCATAGGCTGTCTTTTATATTGATATTTATATATATCGAATAATTAGTTTCAACTTAATATATTTTGTTATTGGTTTGCTTATTCACAGTATTTGACCAAAAGCTGCAGTTAGTAAGCTTCTCGTGAAATACATAGATTATCATGAATTTATATTTTTACAGGCGTACTATAAACCTCCATGACAATTAGATGTATTATTCTACGTTCTAATGCTTCAGCTCAGATTAAAAAATGTCTGCTTTGTTTGCGTTTGTGTATAGTGGCGTAACTATGGCGATCACAATATGTTTTATTGCTCCATTCCTATGTGTTGCTGACCCTGCAAATGACGTGTTATGGTCTTTTAATGATCCAATAATTAGGTACCCGATATTCATGGAGGTGATGATATTTCGTGCGCGTGTTGCGTGCTCATGCTAGGCATTGAGAGGTAGATTTATTGTACTTAGCCAAGATGGCAACAACGTGTGATGTTAAAGTTCTTTTAGACAAATAAAAGAGACCTCAACAACGGTTGCAAAAACCTAGAAGACCATGTTTTGTACTGATTTTTGAATCTCCAATCGACTAAATGCTTTGCACGTAGCGACGTCCTCTTCTTTACAACTAGCCTCAGGAGAGGTTCACAGTGGTTTGACAACTGTTATTGCAGTCAAGAAAATTCTACGATTATATACATAAAAAGATACATGTATACCATGCAATTACCTTATGCAATGTAATGTAATGCAATGTAAACAGTAATCTTAACTATCAGCGTAAACCGTCGATCTGTAAATGAATTACACATAAGAGAAATAGGTTCTCATATCATAATCATGTGGAATGTTCTAAAGTAATATATTATACAACAGTGAGAATACATGGGATCACTCTGACAATGATACGATCGACCCAAAACATCACGTTTTAAAAACACATGCTTGTGCACTGTACCCTGCAAACAATCTACCTTTAACTTTGCAGCTACCACTGGAATACAATTGAAACGTACAAATTGGGAAAAATCACAACAATCAACACAAATGTTGAAAAAACAACATACCACAACATAACAAAAAAATCAATTTAAATATCTACGATAAGTGAACAACAGTAATTACAATTTATGCCTAAATATACAGATAACTTCTTATATTATAAATAGTTTACAAAGCAGTGGAATGCATGTGGATTTCTCAGCTCAGCATTCATGGACTATACCGAGCCTTGTTATGGCTACCAAGAATTCATTCAACAAGGGAATGATTACCTTTCAAACCCTGCTGATGCGAATTGCAGGGCTTGAGAACAACATCATAAAATTGCCACCACGGTTGTTATGCTATTGTAACCCATTTGTTATACTTCCAAACAAAATGTTTTTGTTGGCAACAAAATTCCATTATCTCAAACGTGGCCTACAAAGGAAGGTAAAGAATTTCTAAAAGAAATTTAAAGAAACTTCTTTAAGAAAGTGTTGGCACACTAACCATATTTAAGTTTCTATTCTCAAGCTGAGGCTGACCTGTAGTATAGCTCTGTCTATTGTTTATATTAGTTTCTATATATTGTTACGTTATCAACTGGATAAATACAATACAATACACCTGCTGTGGTGGAATCTCATGAAGCTTTGCTAACCCCTAGAATTCGTATCCAACAGGTATATCAATAATAACAACTCTCTTGTTTAATGAACTATTGCTGTTTTCTTAAACATATTACACAATAAAAGCGAGTACCTATTCCAAGCGACCATCCTATGCTGTGGATACAAGGGCTAGGGCTTGTCAAACCTTGATAAAAATGTGATTATTGTCTGTAAATTGTGTGGCAGCCCTGTTACGCACGCCCACACCAATATGAACAGACTAGTGGCATTTTATCAAGGTTTATTTTAAACGAAAATACTCCTATCAGTAGATTATAGAAGCCAGTCAGTCTTTTTACAGTTGAATGGATACATTTTAATAGTAACCATCAATGTCAACACCTTTCTCGTTTTACGGCTTTTACCACCAAATGACTGCGTATTCACACTACTCCAATTTAAAAAAATCGAAGGTGCTTCGTTCGACCCACACAGTTTACTCTTTGTATACAATCAAAGTATGATTTTGCCAAAGTGAGAGGAGTGAATTTACCTTTACCAAGGGCGTGACTTCGGTCGCTTCCCCAACAGTCCCTTCCTCACTAAAACTGTACTTGCCACGTTTCTGCCTATATCATATGACTGAGTGAAGATCACAAATAGGACCGCAATACGAATTAATGACGAGGCAGATTAAAGACACAGACATTCTACTCTAGTCCTGACTGATAGAATAGTGCTCAGCAGAATAGTGCTAATAAATCCACCATTTGGCTAATTTACGGGCTTTCAAATGACTGGAAAAGCAGTTCATGATTAGTAAATGTTTCCAAGAATTCAAGAAAAGTCTGCACAAAGCTTGAGGCCAACTATAATGGACTACAGGCTATGTGGAACGTTGGCAGACATTCACACTGAAGCTGTTTCAGCAAGGAAGTGGACAATGGTGGACAACGAGCAACAAGGTAACCCTTGAGCTGCTATTTATATCCAAAAAAATCACATTTGGCTAATCAAATACGGCTAGAGGAGAGCAACTGTGGATCTACATTTCGGTTCAAACTTCAATGATGGGAAGGAATACACTGATCTGCGAGGGTGCACTGTGAACGTACGCTTCCTGCCTATCATTGGCAGAGGGACAATATTGCAGTTAATTATGCGTAAATTTGCAAAGAAGGGTAGAAGAAGTCGTAGTGCAGTGTGCGATTGACGCCGCAAGTGAGCATGCAGCTGACAAACGTAGATTACCTCACTGCTAATCTATAAGCACAGCTTCCAACACAGCGTCTGGGAGCTCTACTGATAAAGGCAGAACACAACGATGTGTGTGCGTGTGTGTGCAAACGATGGGCATGCTATTCTGTGCAAAGCCATGCTTCCTACAGATATCCACTAAAATCACTGCGCAGAGACGAGAGCGTTAAAAGCCGAAGACGACGTGCCCATTGTTTCGCGTTACATCGCCAGTGCCGGCTCGCCATTCACTAGAAGCCTGCAGCTGGTGAGCTCAATGGGACAGCTATAGGAGGCCGTGGGATTACCGCCGTGGCTGCCTTGTTCCGCGCGGATGAGGCTAACTATGTGCGGCTTGTTCTGATAGCGCTTCTTTACTTTGCGACGCTGGTGCAGAAAGCAGAAGATAAGTGCGACAATGATAAGCACACAGACTAGTACGGCGATGCCCACGATCAGGACAAAGTTGCGCAGGTTGCTATACGGGTCCTCGTGGCCGTCTCCCGAGCTCAAGTGGGTCAGCAGTATGGCGGGCACCTCCGTCATTGGCACCCCTTCAGATGATACCACATTAGTATAACTAGGCTCCTCTGTCGGCAGTTGACTGACCAAGACAGATGGCGCCACGGATGTCGGACGAATCACCACATCTGCTGCCACCGTGGTGCTTAGTTGCCCGACCAAGACACCTGGCAGCACCTCTGTAGTCTGATGAATCACCACACCAGATGGCGCCTCTGTAGACGCATGGCTCTCCCAATCAGGCAGTGCGTCTATCTGCACCGTGGTGTCATACACATCCGACGGCACCCTCGCAGGCGGACTACTCGCTAACTCGGGGTACGCCCCCTGTGCAGTCGGGTGGCTCTGTCTCACGAACACCGATTCTGAAACAGCGAAGAACAATGAACGACGGTGAGTTCCGCGTCGCGAGCGCGAGAGAGAAAGAGCGGGATCGATCGACGAAGTTCTTGAAGAGTCGGCTCTCGTCTCATGGCACCTCCCCATTGGAGAGCAGCGGCTGGCTCTTCAGCTCCATGCAATTGCCGTTCTCGGCGGCGGCGGCTCCGCCATGCTTCTTCGTGCTCGAGTGTCGCTTTTTCAACCAACAGATCACGAACCCGATCGCACACACCACGAAAGCTGACAGCACGACTCCGATGATGATCCACTTATTGTTATTACTTGCTTTGCCAGGCTCTGAAACAGCGCGTGCAAAAATGGGAACAGCGTGGCAGGGAAAAATTTGCGGGGGAAGCGATATGTGCGTAATACGTTTGCATGCCATGCTAAATAAAAACGCATTGCCCATTGTGAAATCCATTGATCCATGTTTAATTGAAGATTATGATGTTAAATTAATGATTAATGTTAATTGAACATGCTCAAACTAAAAAGGAAAATTGAATTGATGAGTTAATTCACTCACCAATTCAAATTTATTGTGAGATTAATGACCCTGCTGCACACAATATCATACATTGCTGTCATTATAATTTCATGTATAACTTTCATTCCTATCTATATCTATATAATTCTATATTTATTTCATGAAATTATAATGACAAGTATTGAATGAAATGGTGAATAACACTGTCTTTGACCTCACAAGATGGAGTTAAACACAAAGAGTGGCAAGCCAAGCAACATAAATCGTGCTGGTGCACTTTATACGTTTATAAGGGGAGAAAAATACGTGCACGTGCAAGTCACTTCATATTACCAATAACAGGTAGGATTAATAATTTTAATTTATATGACAAATATTCAAAATGAAAAAAAGAAATATATCGCCATTGTAACCAAAACTCAGTTCCAAGAGAAATATATATTAGTAAACACAAACCTATCAAAAATACTATTTTTACAATATATGGCTCACTATTCTAATTTCCCTAAATTGTCTCCTCATCCGATTCATTGAAAAATTAACTACTGAATTACAATTTGTTACTATCAGCATAGTGTTTGTCAGGAAAGTGGCTATGTCGCACAAGAGATTTTCAGATGTGGCACATTATATGACTATTCCATAATAACTTGACTGGAGAAAATACATTTGTGTGCTTTACACGTATGCAAAGGAGAAGTCTCAACTAATTTCAATATGTTGCCTAATATTCTGACCACTTGAGACATTGCCACGTGCGTACCATGTGTGGATTGGCTCCCATCGATCAAAGTCGTTGCCAAATTCTCCACAGTACTCGCTTCAGTGTCATACTTTAAAACGACTGTAAAGCAAAATAGGTTACTTGACAGGGTCCCTAGAACCTCCACTCTCAATGTCTACTCAACTTATGATAGATATTGCAAATTCCTCTGGTTAAACGTATGGAATATTATAGAAATTAAAAACAAAACATGCAAGAATAAAATGTGTGAGACCTATACCGTAAACATGTTAGACAACATCATGATATGAGCACTTTGACCTTGAATAACAGAAGCTTTTTTGTAAGTGATTATTGGCTCTCACACTGGTAAATGTGAGGGGCGATCAATCATCATTGTGGTAACCTAGTAACCTACACGTAGTTACTTATAAGTTATAACCTACAGGTATATATATGAGTTTAGACCACTAAAGTGAATAGCTACTTCACTCTACGTTTAAAGAAATAAAGTGGGCGGGTACTTTATTAATATGTTTGGAGAATTAAACTGCATGATTGTTGAAGATTGAGTTGTCTTTTTTAGTTAGAATTTAAGCCCGCCGCACACACTGTGGAACTTGCTGCGCCATCGCAACAGAAAGCTTTAGTTTACTTTTCCTGTTCATTTTAGGAGAACATGTTAAACCTTGTTGGCATCTAAGCTTACCTTTCTTGCAGTCTAATTTATCACAACACGAGCCAGGCACGTTAGTCGCTGGCTTCCTATCTCCAATTGGCTCCTGGCCAGCAGGACAACGAAGCTGTGTACACTTGCTCTGGTCACACTTACAACTGTAAACGAGAACGGTTGTCTGTTACACAGAATATATTACAGAATTATAGGTTATTCAGTACAGAATTAGATACAGGTACAGGGTACATATATAGGTACAGGTACATGGATTTAATTAAAAGTATTGTATAGTACAGAATTTTACGTTTGCATGCATACATTTGGAGATCACGAACAGGGCTTGCTAGTAGTAATAAAATTACAAATTTACACAATATCAAAATCAAGTTATTACCAATTGGTGTGGAGATATGTGCCGGTTTTAGACAGATACACTAAACATGGCTAACATTAGTTCACTGTAGGATATATTATATGCCTGCAAAAAATACTGCATTGTAATTGGTGCAGACCATATCGCGTGCAATGAAATAAAAACTAATATTGCCCACTGAAAATCAATGTTGCCCGTTGAGCGATGCTGCCACCTAGCACAAACAATCTTTCGCTACCAATGACCGCCACAACGTGTGGCAAAAGTAGATTTGAACCAGTGCACGAAAACAGTACATCATATAGGGTAAGGCGTGGTAAAGGTAAGCCTACTCTAACACAGAACTCTTGCCGAACTTCTTACTGTTTGTCATGTGATACAATAGATATCACTCAGTTTGTTGATAAATGGTAACGGATAGGATAGATGGCGCTGGCTACCTCGTCCAAATGCCGTAGACGTCTTATTTCTCTACGGTTATTATATGTGTGAGAAAAGACTATGGATGAGGCTGATTAATTGAATGTTTCAAGCTGCCTTTGGATTCATGTTTATTGAGTTACACATATTAGATTATAGACAGAGTGAGGCCAGTAAATGGAACTCTTTTTGTCCTTGCATGTCTCCTACTATACCATTCTTTGCCATATCTCACTCCCCTACCATAGAATTACGAATATGCCAATTATTTACATCATATATTACTCCTGTTTTTTATATTTTGTTTTTGCGTATAGAAAAACAAATATTGCTGGAACTGTTCTTGATGACTACTATCAAAATGTTTTCATAATTCTATATTTTATATCGAGCAATGGAAAGCTGTTACAAGAGTGTTCTCAAAACATTGTGGGTAACACTGGGCCCACCCATAGACACACAGGGTTACTCACGCACATATTTATCCAGAGACAAAGGTGTCTTTGTTAGGAGGTAAAGCCGGCCCATTGTTCTGGAACTTTGCATCCTGTTCTTGAAATAATTTTTTTAATAGCTGTACATGCAAAGCAGTACAGAAAAGTGATTTTAAGTAGAATGACCGTGTTTTCCCTTTGTTGAAAGATTATTACCTGGGATGTAATGCAAATGTTAAGCTCTGTGCAATTGTGTTTTGATGCCTTTGAAATGCAGATTGCTGTTTCATGTATTCACAAAATGAATGTTATTTCATTGCACCAAGGTGCTGGAATATTTATCTTTAGAGAGGTCTCTTTATCCACAAATTTCACAATAACAATAGGTGTCACGTACATAGCGACCACCCAATTTAAACTAGGTAAAGTGGGGCACGAAGGGTCGTTGTCGTATAATGGCGTATAATATGTACCCGAGGTAACTATATCTGATATGGTTAGTGTTAGGGTTACCGTTAGGGTGTTAGGGTTAGGGTTAGGGTTAGGGAGTAGGCGACATACTCGCCGACACCTCGGGTACTACATATACGATAACGACCCCTTCAGCTAAAGTGGGATACAAGACGTTTTGTTGCATTCATGTGCATATATGCGTGCACAATTATGACAGATGCATAACAATAATTAAACTACTACAACCTATTACTTGATATCTCATCTCGGGTCGGAATTCCAAACACTACATCTACGTGGCCTCACATTACCCCAGGCCCCAACATGTTTTAAAAATATCACCATTTTAATTAAAAATGCATCACATGCAATTAACTGCTTTTATATATTATTTTTAATTTTTTTACATTGTTTGATGAATGCAAAGTAAAATAAAAACGTACAATAATGGTGACACGGCGTGCTAACAGTAACAGTGCATTAAGTAAATTAATATGTTTGTTTACACTAACAGCTGGAATGTAGATACGCACGTCTAAGTAAGGTTTTTACGCACCTTTAGTAGGTAAAACACGAAAATGCATCAAATATTGACATACAATAAAGTTAAGTGTGCCTAGATGTTGTCAGCCCAAAAGTTATGCCAATTAAGTTCCACATTTGAAAACGCAATGTAATTTTCAACCTGTAACTGTTTCAGTCATCGTGACTGCAGAACTATTTTTTTAAATGGAGGAAATTAAATCTTGGAAGCCCATCCAAGTAATTGGAAGTTAGTACATCCCAACTAATTGTAATGTACATTTTTAGTAAATTTCAACTGCGCGGTTTAATTTATGACATCCTTGAATGTTCTTTAGTTAATTCAAATGCAGCAAATGTCTTCTTTTACTGCATATAATTTCCTAGCATATGATTTTATACTATGTCATTTTTCTATTGTAATCGCATGAACGAAAAATTCGCGTTTATATAATAGTCTGGTACGCATTATGTGGGACGTGGTAGTGGCTGGATAGATGGCGGAAGGGAAGGGGCATTTATGGGCGGATTTCTAACTACCATGTGGGTATCATATACTGTACTGATAGTTAGTAATAATATTGCATATACTCCGCCTTTGCCCACTGTGAGGGCCGGTTTACTGTGATCGATGGATAGCGCGAGAATTACATACTCGTGGTTACACATATTTCTGAAAACAACTAGCTGTTCCCGAAACAGTGGTTATTTCTCGGGATCCACCTAAACGCAGTAATGCACTTATTCCATGCGCGTATTAGGCCTACTAGATTTACTCGGTTTTTTCTGTAGTGTTTTGGATGCCGTGCAATGCGTGCATCGCGGTGTACTGATGCGAAGCAATGAGAAACCACGGTCAACTACGAATACGGCATGTAACATAAGCTGACTACGCAAACGCACTCGCACGAATAACATATATCTTCGCGAGCGAGTAAAGACATCTTCGAAATAATATCCGACATTATTTGTAGTCGGTGGTAGAAGCAGCGTGCGAGCACACCAGGCAACACTGACAATCGCACTGCTCGCGTGGATCGATTCAAGAAATGCAATTTCGATTATCTGCGAAGCTTGCCAAACACGACAACCGACCGACTGCGGCTAGCTATGTGGACAAACCTGCAGCACGAATGCTTTCAGTGTAAACTCATCAGGTCCTAGCTGCTTCAAAGGACCGAGCCATTAATGCATGCAGAACGTTTTCTCCCGGAGCAGCCCTTTCTACATTAACTACCAAGTAAGTGCAGCGCAGAAAATTCGATGCGAAACTACATTAGGAAATACATTACACAAAAGCCTCCTTAACATTTTCTCGGCGCCATTCTGAAGTGGACCGAATAATTAACCATCGCTCAACGACGAACGAAAGCTATAGGGTTAAAATGGTTTCAAACTACATATATACGAGAAGACGCATTCAAGAATAATATGCATATCAATGCGTAATTTAGTACAGAATATTTCGCATTCAAAATTCAATCTGCAATAAGTTGAATTAAGCACAAGACTTTATATCGGCAAAGATCTTTTGTAATAATTTTTTTTGCTTCTTTGCAGATTGTATTTGAATAAACTTGAAATCAAGTCAGTTCTTGAAACGAATGATTTCACTCAGGCAGGAATGCTTGTGCGGTTACCTTTTTCGTGTGTTCGTCATGGAGCATGGAACAATATGTCCTCTATGTCCTAATCTCTTACCCACCCAGGAAAATATTAACAAAATTCCCAATACCCCAAGAAGTTGCTCTGGTACGACTTAGTTATATCCATAAAACGTTTTAGTGCCAAAGCTTAGAGGCTTCATGAGTTAGGAATTTGTACATATACCATATGACGTGGTCTTACTGGATTAAACTGTGTGTAACCCGCAAACGATAGATCTTCCGTCCATGTGGCCCAAGATGTTGAAGATGCGAGACCGCCCTGGTCTACATACATAGACGTCGATTTAATGTGTGTAACTACCTCAGTGTTAATAACGTTGATGATCATGGCTTTTACAGATAAGACCCACCTTTAGGTTCATTCGCCAGGAAAAGAAATTGGTGGTAATTTCTCGTGACACAGTATTACGAAAACGTATTCCAATGCCATTCAAATACATTCCCGTCCACTTGCCTTACTTTTATCTCTCATTCGGCCCAAATTTCTGTCATTAATTCCCTGGTTATCATACTTAGCTGTGATGTTATACATGTGATTACGGTTATCAACCGCCTAACTATCACTGTTGTCACATAGTTCACCATACATGAAACAATCTACTATCATCATGCTCTACCTTGTAAGCATCCCAAGTATTGCCGACTCGCAAGCCTAAGCAAAACATCAGAGCAAAATTACTCTACATCGGTATTTTTAACACCCAATTTGGACTGAAAGGCTTCTATAATGCCTGCCCGTCTATAACGCACCAATCGTAGTACACATGCGTGTGCTACTACATAGCAGTAATTCCAACGACTGATACCTCAGCTATATATACGTTCGCACAGTGCTACGACTCTAATCAGTACGGAATACCTTTACACTTTCATCATCAAATTGAGTTTTGCAGCTGCGGAATGATAAACCTCACTTCAAAGAAAAACCCGCCTACCGCGTTAGTCAGCAATTCTCTTTGAGTTCTCTTGATTTCCACTTCAATTGATTTTCACCGTCTACGTCCCAGTAAATTCGCAGGGCTTCCAACGAAGCGCTTGATTAGAAAGAAACTAAATTGCGCGGTAGTGCATCTGGAATAGCTAGCGTGAAGCCTAACAAAAAATCAAGTTAATAAGCTAGATGAAGTATCTAAATTGTAACATTTTGTATGCAGACGTCCAGCACTATTTCCCCCATCATTTGTCTACCATAATTTGACACACACTTGATAATTATGACAACACCCAATTTAGTAATAACACGCCGCAAGCCATTGCCATCACAACACGCGTGCACGCGGGCGGGCGCGCATACGCACGTATGCTCGTTCCACGATGTTTTCCTTACATTATCGAGAACCGATCGTATGCATACATTTACCTGGCATTCACATCCCCCCAGCACCGTCCTACGAATACCCGCAGGCATGTTAGTACACTACTGCGTGTGCGGATATATAAATAGGTATCCACGTACGCAAACATTCCACATGTTTATGCACAAAGAACCAGGAACGGGTAAGAGACGGACCGGCGAAAAAAAGCGCATCACAAAAAAGGCAACCGATTATCCAAACAGAGAATGTTAACACATTCTACCTTCAAAATAAACACCCCATAGGCTAAATTATTATAGACTATAGGTCTAGTTTATCGGCTGTGCAAACAACACTCGAGACGGCTACTCGTACAACGTGAGAGCAATAACACGCTGTTAAAACGGGTTTCCCATGCACAACTGCTAGTTTAATCCTTTCACTTCGCTCGGTCCGGAGTCGACCTTGTATATATCTATAATATATATATATATATATATATATATATATATATATATATATATATACCAGCAACCAGTAACTCGTCAGTCGCATGGCTGCGTAAACAACGCCCTGGAGAGTCGTCTAGGAGTAATCATGTCTATGCATACATCCTCCTAGCTATGCTTCCTGACTGTCTTCATCCCTAATACACTATTTCTGACTTCCTTCATCACTATAATACACTCACTGCATATATGCCTGCCAGCATATCCCTCGATGCATACGTATCTACACACTCGCCGTAATAATTATACATTCTCAACGGTTACAAGCGCAATTATTTGCTGCTTTGATAACGTTAATTGAAGATCCGCCCTCGAGGGCTCGGTGTAAAATTTAAATGCAGTGGCCAGACAAAACAACTTAAACGACGTGTATCTAATCAGTAACGCTACGTAATGCATAATAGAAGCAAATATCTTTACAACGAACCCGCAGTATTGATCTATAGACGGGGTGATTACTTTTACGACAAATAGATGGAACACCCACGGAGGCCAGAAACACGCTCGCAGCATTCCAGCAAACGAGACGACCGAGATACCGAGACGACCGAGACGAACGATGATACGAACTCACTTTATATCACTCGATGCTTTCATTTTTATCGGGTGACACCAACTAATGCATCACGCAGCTGCTACGCACGAAGGTAAGCTATATATATAGGCTATATAGACCGAGAGATCCGCCGTCTGTGCGGCACTCGTGGACGTGATAAGAGTGTGTTCTCAGACGTGGCAATTAGAAACATACATGCACTAGCCTACATCACATACTAAACATGACGCCCGTGTGCCTCTATCCGCTTCGACAAACACACCCAGACGCGCGCCTTCTCTCAGTCGCCGTCCGTCACATACACTGTGATTTTTTTTACGTTTTTGTTTGTTTTTCAAAACCCTGCGCGATTTCGTTTGTGACAAGAAAGCGAGCCCCCGAAAATGTCACGCAGGGTAAAGTCACCAGGCCGTCGACGTCGCACGCGCCGACGTTAGCCGAACAAATTACCCGTCATGCATGCGTCGCTGTCGCATTTTTCGGCACCATTAGACCAAACAAACCGTTTTGAGCAGCATCCTCAGCGGCGCGTGTGTGTGTGCGCGCCCATTTACTGCAAAAATTGATTTAGCCTATCCTCGCTGACTGAAAGCAAACAAGGAACTCGTTGCCTAGACATACGTGTTCGTATGTAAACTGGCACCGGGGTACCAATTAAAGTCCCGCTGGGGGAACGGCGAATATTTGTCATGAATCTGCATGCGCCGTAGCCGCATGCACTCTCCACGTCGTCGGACTAGTCTTTAGAAATGTCGCTCTCACTCTTTCCCCGGTGAACGAGTGGATTCAATTTCGTGAAATAATCGGTTGGGTATATAGCTCGTATTCCCCGCTTTCTGCCCCGACCGACGTGATGACGCGTGTATATATTACGTGCTCATCATGTATCATTAGGAACTTAGTTTAGAGTGAGGACTTCAGTTATAGTAAGGGATTGTGATTGAATAGGGTTTATGATTACGGTTACGGTTAGGGGGCCATTGGTGAAAGTGCGGTTTTGAATTTCAGTTGCAGGAGTTAGGGAGCGTCAAGGGTTATAGTGTTAAGGCATGGTTTACTGTTAGTGGTCAGTTTTACAACTTTATTTCCCATTTTGTCACTACGTTTTCGGCAGCGATTGAGGTTCAGGGGGATGCATATAATATAATCAGTCAGATCCATAACCGAGATATCGCATTGACCACCGATTGAATTGTAGTCTACGGATGACAGACATTTCGCATCGCAGTGTGCGCGTCTGCGGCAGGTATTCCCATCTATCTATTCACTATCCTTACCTGATAGATTTCGTGCAACAGGGGGTGAAGACCCGCTCTGCGGGATGCGATACTAAAACACTGTCGTCAGGACAGTCGGGGGCACTACAATTTGTCATCGGTAGTTGACATTCCTCATCTGCAAAAAAAAACAAACGCACGCGTAAAATCAAGAGCTGATAATACGTGGTCTTATTGTGGTACTACCGTTGTGGTACATGGTCCATGGTCTTATGGTGTAATACAAGGTATTATTAGCTCTTGGTAAAATGAATTACACCGCGCTCTGAGTATATGACGTGACAGAGCTAAACAGGGGGCTAGGGCATGTTAAGCAGGGCTGAAAAGAACTAATCACTATTTATTAGTTCCCCCAAAGTCAGGTAGCATACGCCAGCACCTGCAGTGGCTGTGGTTCGCCTGTATATATAGTGGCTACAGCGCAGTCTATTACGCGAATTTGTGTGCGGAATTATTTTTCGAAGTTTCCCGAGAGCCAGTTTAAAAATTTGTTACCACTGGCAACGATCGACGTGTTTCATTTTATTCAGCCTATGCTGTGTTGAGCCGGAGTCCATGTAGAAATGCCGTTTGTCTATGACGTGATTGCAACAAGTGTCTGATTCGCCCGATACAATATTGAAAACGGTTTCTGATAGAGAGAAGATATTTCACTTGATGAAAAAGCTCGAAAACGCAATGTTGCCTGATGGAATGTTGGAGTCATTTCCGACGGTAAACATGATTCCAATCTGTCTTTATGGCGGCTGGCTGACGATGATGTATGGTAGAATTTAGGTGTCCGTTTCATACACGGAAAATACGTTTTACGCCATGGTAATATATGAGTCCAGACTGGAGTTGTAGTGGTTCTCCTACAACGTTATGCCATAAAATGTTTGAGCCATGCAATTTCATGTAAACACAGGATGTTTTACCTCGTGTAAAGACATGACTACAGATTGGTTGTGGTGGATGACTCGGGATGTTGTTTGATAATATGTTGTAGCGAATTTCCTGTGTGGGAGATAATGTTTTACTTCAAAATAACATGACTCTAGAATGTGTTTGTTCTGTCTTGTATGACTACATATAGTGCGGTATACGTTGGAGCCAATTTCGCGCAGTGTATTATTCGTGTAGTGAGATATTGTTTGACTTTAAACTGATACAACAAACCTCCAGCGTATGCTTGTGCTGGCTACCTCACGAAGTTATGCGATAATATGTTGTAGCCAATTTCTTGCATAGCGATAACATTTTACTTTAAACTAATAGATGGTTCCAGGTTTTGATCATTGTGCCCAGTTGTCAATGATACGTGATGAAATGTTAAAGTTAGTTTCAGATAGGAAAGTCTCCAGTCTGTGGTTGTGGGAGCATCTGCATGGTGACGGAGTCTAGTCAATTTATCATAGTTGATAACCTAGTCTAATGCCTAATGTCTTAGGCCGAACGATATCGTAGTCTATAAATTTATCATTCTTTTATCACAATATATAGTTTGATAATTATATTTCCCAGATTACTCATTTCTAACATTAATTTACCTAATATCATATTAGATATTAGATTATCATTTAGAGATTATTTTTGCATCAATTTTTAAACGTGTTAATTGCAGAGTGGATAGAGACTCAGGGAGATATATCATGTTTACTAACACAGTAGATTGCCTGACATGGCTAGATGGATATGATAAGATTAAAACATTATTTAATAATTTCTTCATTATTGTGCCTGCTATGTATAAAATGGCTAAGTTAAACATTCTTGCATCGCTCAGGTGGCAGAAATCTTTACTTATAGTTACATTCCAAGTTGTGTATGTCATCAGAACATATTTTTAAACCATTTTTCCAACCGCAGTCTGACTTCGTTAACTGATACATGCCGCACACGACGCACACCCGGTATAATCACTACTACAAAACGAATTCATAGGTAGAAAGATGAAACAGTCGTGAATCATACCTTTATATTTACACTCATATAGATCACAGCAACTTCCCGGCGTACTACTGTTTCCACGGCGCACAATCACTTCCTGCCAGCCAGGCTCGTCACACACGGCTGGACGACACTCTCCGCAGATGCAGCGACCAGGTTTTGGACAGCAACTGTCAGCATCTATAGGCAAAACAACAGAGCAGTAAACGCCAAATGAATAAACGGAATTACTACAACTCATTATTCAAATAATGAAATTTGCATTGTGTATCGGTATCGACAGTAATTTTTATATTTACATAATATCAGAAGTAGATAATAGGGATTCCCTATTATCTACTTCTGATAATATCACACATACACGCGCACACGCCCCACGCCACGCGACGCACTGCGCGCGCGCGCAACACGCACGCACGACACGCACGCACGCCACGCACGCACGCACGCCACGCACGCACACACGCACACACACACGTATATATATATACACCTATCTTTCATTAGATACACTGGAAATCGTGCAATGTAGGATTGAATCAATAGTGAGATTAAGACCATCAGTCCATCACAATGCACGGGAGTTTTCATTATCGATTATTTGGCTTCATCTAAAACAAATGCTAGAAATTTTGAAACCATACTTTAAAATATTCTCAAATGGGTTATATTAGTAGGTCGCATACATGGGCGCAAATACTGACTGTAAATAAAACTGAGAGTCAGGGCCATGCCCCAATGATGCCGTTTCTTAACATTTTTCCCTAGATGCCTCAAGCGTTGATCACGTATTATAAATTCATGACGCACGATTGAAATTATTTATTCATCGAGCATATACATTTAGAAAAACTCCTCGTGAAAATTCACGAAAGGAACATTTTGGTTAAATCCCATCGCTAGCGTCCATTATATGAACCCATTGGGGAAACATATGTCATCACGTCAATCCAGCTTGCATTTTCAAGTCAGACAGCAAATCAGTGCAGTTTTCACCATCAGCATAACATCTCATATTAACATAATAACATCTCATATTAGCATAACATCTCACATTATCAACATCGTTTCCAGTGGCGTAGCTAAGATTTTTTCCAGCGGTGGGGCACTGGGGGGGCCTTACATTTTCGTGGGGGGCACAATATATAACTTTTCTTTGTATTATACTGTTCTAACCGGCATATGTTTATAATTCAATTTTTTTTTTATCAAGCAGGAATTTTCAGTGGGGGGCACCTGGGGGGCACAGAAAATTTGTGGCCCCCCCGTAGCTACGCCCCTGATCGTTGCTAAGCCCACCGGTTTCTTCCCCCATCGCAAATCGCAGTCAATTAAAATAATGGAATGTGTTGAAAGTCGCCGGTGATCGTGAGTGAGAGCGAGACAGCGATAACGGCTGACAGCTAATACCTGCACGCTGTGTTTCAATAACCTCACTGTCTGGCGGACAGAGCATCTGAGGAACTGGCGTGCACATCACCTGGGAGCAGTTCAGGCCGTACGCAGGCGTAACCCTGTAAAATACAACATGGATTGTGTTAGATGCGTTAATTAATTTGGTGTTGTTAGGGTTTGTTTTAATTTTTGTGTTGAATGTTAACAGTTCTGATATTATTGTCATCACTGTCATCATCGTCGCTATCGTCACCATCATCGTCGCTATCGTCACCATCATCGTCGCTATCGTCACCATCATCGTCGCTATCGTCACCATCATCGTCTACATTAGTATGTGATATAGCGCCATTTCATCGTCAATCACCTTGAGTGACAACTATGTCTACGATGCTAGAAAATGACTTCATGCCTGTACTTTTGACGTGCTCTACGTCGTTGCCTTGCATAACATGAATAAGATATTGCGCATTAATAATAAATTCGTGTAGAAAGCAATCGCGATGTATTTCTAAAAGTCATGGGATTTACATCGTAACTTATTTATGATCCTTGAAGTTCAATAAAAAATGGAATTTCACCCAGCAACAACGACCCGGGGATATTCGAAGCAGCACGACAGAACCACCGACAAATACGTACGTCTGACATTGGCATCGCAGCCGCTTAAATTTAACACATGCCATGTCGGATAAATCAGCACGCCACTAAAAGGTTCAAGAATGTACACCCCCAGCTGCGCCACTGCGACCACGCAAAGCCCAGCCCGCCGAAATTCTTACCTGGGGAATTTCTCGGTTAATAAGTTAAATCTGCTTTCAGCGACCTAAGGCACCGAAGCATTTGAAGTGCAACTTTTTTTTTATTCACATCACTGCATACTACGCTTGAGGGTGTATTGGGATTGCCTAGTTACGGACGTAGTGTACACGAATCGAATGATTCGTCTAATCCATCTGCCTGCGGCAGTGTATGCGAGACAAAATTTTATTTACTCGACGGAAAAACGGCGCATCAAAGCTAGAAAAGAATTCCTCTCATGCTACCTAGCTATTTTCTGAATCACACAGAAGGCCAGATTGCCAAATTGCTTAATAATTGGTTATCTTATTTAATAAAGAACAGTGCCTGGCCACATAAAAAAGCGAAAGGGCGCCCAATTACGTATTGACGTGGCATTCTATTATAGCTGCATTCGTCTGCGATTCTGGTGAACGCCCGTCAGCACACATTCCTACAGCGTTTTACGACGTGCTGGTATCGCAAGTCCTCTGGACATCGATATGTGAAAAATCAATAGTTTATTTCCTTTATTATTTTAAAAAGACACATTAAACACATTCGACCGATTTCGCTGCGTTCCCTGAATCAGAATGAACTGGCGCATATGGCCAACATCCAATGATGTATGCTCTCTGATACGTGATACTTTAGAATGGAAGCATTCTAACTATAAGTTTAGTATTTTCTACCAAGACACAGACATCATTTTCAGCGAATTCCATTATTTCGTTATCATTCCATTAGCGATGTGTAATGGCAGTAAGTTCTCCAACTCTAGAACTATTGATCGCAGTTAAATCAAAATGCCAACACGTCACAGAAACGTTTAAACGGCAACTAGTGCTGCTACCGTTCTACATATGGCAGTAACTACCAATCAAACGCGTACATGAGGTAGTGGTGTTTTTATAGCTTTCCCAGCTGCTAGAATAATTGGTATCAGCAGGGTACGCGTAATATGGGATTTAACTTGGGTCACGCATGCACACTTGGCACACAAGAACGTAACAAAAGCATATATCACTATTGAACGCGTTTATAAGCTCTGGCGTTTCTAATCTCTTTAGCAATGAAAAAACATCACCCGCGTGATCATGAGCAGTCGTCACATTTTTTTTTCGAAATGTCATGGATGTTACGGAATTTTCTTTTCTTTTTTTTCTATTTCAGAACAACGCACGCACGGACGCACGCACGCAGGCACGCACGTGTGTGTGTGTGTGTGTGTGTGTGTGTGTGTGTGCGTGCGTGTGTGCGCGCGCGTGCGCGCGCGTGCGGCGCTCGGTTGTTGTTTGTGTGTGTGCGTGCGTGCGTGCGTTTGCTGTGTGTGCGTGCGATGCGTGAGGAGCGGGCGGTGCGTGCGCAGTCTGCGCGTGCCGTGCGTATGTGAGTGGAGTGTTGTGTGTTGGGAAGGATGAGACCTTGATCTCTGTTCCGAGTGGATTCAAAACTTTAGAGCGCGCCTGACTAATTTTTAAATGACGCCTCAGACGGCGACGATTGTTTTACTAATTCGCGCTCGCGCAGGCACGCGGGCCCACGCGGATCACGCACACGGCGTGGGTGAGTATAAGTACCGGCACGGCGTCCCGACAAAAAAATGCCGGACTTTCGCCCGGCAGCGGTGACTGCAGCTCGTGTCGAGATCTCCGACGGAGCCGACGATGGATGAAACAAGACACGCCCGGCGCTCTCTCTCTCTCGTTCTTCTCTCTCATCTCTCTCTCTCTCTCTCTCTTCTCTCTCTCTCTCTCTCTCTCTCTCTCTCTCTCTTCTCTTCATCCCTCCTCTCCTCCCTCCCTTCCCTCCCTCTGCTCTCTCTCGCTCTCTCTCTCTCATCTCTCTCTCTCTCTCTCTCTCGAGTGGACACAACTCTAAACAGTCAAGCGGCGCATCAGTAGTTATAGTGAGCCGATACTCGAGCGTTCGAGCTTCGTCGCGCGTGCCCAATTAGAAACGCAGCATTTTTGCCCCGTCATCTCTCCCCCTCCCCTTCCCCGCCCGTGCGCGCCCGTGTCTTTCTGTCCACTCGGTTAAGCTTCACGGGAAAAGCTCGTTGGAAATGCGGCCACAGGCCCGTTGACACGGAATTACGAGAATAATTACTATATTACTACTAGAGATTTAAAGAAACCTTAGAAGTATAACCCCACTTAATCGATGTCGTTTTCACACCCCAGCAGTACAGCCTAGCACGGTAGTTTGCTAGCATGGTGTGCACAGTATGGTATGGTACGATGCGGTACGGTACAGTACGGTACGGTACGGTACGGTATGGCATGGAGTAGCGTAGCATAGCATAGGATAGCATAGCACGGTATAACATAGCATACCATAGCATAGCATACCATAGTAGTGCTGAGAGTGTCTATGTCCCCAGGGCTAACCTGGTTACTATCTAATATGCCGGAAACGTTACTCGCCTTACTCCACTAACGAGTCTAGGAGCATCGGCCTACGCCTACTCCCTAACCCTAACCCTAACCCTAACCCTAACCATATCAAATAGTTACCAGGGTACGTTCCGGTATACCGGACCGTACCCAGGGTACGTTCCGGCAGTACACTGGGGGACATAGACCCTACGAGCCATAGTAGTGATAGTAGCCAATCTAGTACGTAGGTATTCACACCCTTGCATCATCAAGCATCCCCTATACCTGCTGTTGATTATGATGTTGATATAGATATGATATAGATGTTGACTAGAGTTAGGGTCACACTATACGATCACACGTGCCTGTTATGAGCACAGGCACTTGAAGCATATCAACTGTAAGCGCACGGCGCCGCCATTGCGCGTACACTAATACATAGATATAAGAGACTCTTATATATAGAATCTAAGAACCTAAGATATCTAATATATAGATATAAGAGACTCATATATCTATGTATTAGTGTACGCGCAATGGCGGCGCCGTGCGCTTACAGTTGATATGCTTCAAGTGCCTGTGGTTATGAGTAGCACACACGCGCTCCGCTATAACACCATTGCATCATCGAGCATCCCCTTCCTGCTCCCCGGTGCCCAATTACACAAACACTACAAATAGTTTACGTTGGAGCGAAAATTGTTTACGCTCAACAAACGACGCCGTAAAACTATACGCACTGCTAGTTGGCTCGAGCAGCGCTGCGATGGGAAGGCAAGATAGAAACAGTAATAGTAAATACCCAGCGCCAAGGATGTATTTACCGCGGCAGCCACCGGTGGCGCTGTCAATCACTCATGACGGGGGCGGATACGCGAGTTTAGCAGACGCGCTGATTCTCCTGTTTATATACCTACACTAAAAAGTATGACTCCCGTGCGCAAGGAGAAACCTACTACGACGCTATCAAGGATATCTAGGCCACGGCGGGGAGACGTATCCGTGCCTGTCGGCCGGCACAACATGCCGTTTAACTTTGCCAACCAAGGTTGCTGCTGCGCCCGAAACTCGTCTGCGGCGGGTTCGACTTCCAGTGATAGCGCTCTAGCGCCGGCTTGCACTCACGCTCATTTACAGCACGGCTGGAATGTTTGTCGAGTGGGTGGCATTTTTTAAAGAAAATCCGGCAGGCGCGTTGTTAGCAGGCCAGCGTCAAAGTCCAAGATATATATATATATATATTGAGTTTTAGAGAAAAAATTTCAATACCGTGCGACTGAATCAGGGCGTCGTAGGCCTATATATCGTATATATATCGTATATATCGTATATCGTATATATATCGTATATATCGTATATATATATATGGTATATATCGTAAATATATCGCTACCTGAACATTTTCAAATGCGATTTCGCTATGTATCTACGAACTTGAAACATTCGTGATAGCTAGAAACATATAAGCGCGCGCGTGTATGCGCGTGCGTGGGTGTGCATGCGTGTGTGTGCGCGTACGCACAGCCGTGCGTGGGTGTGCGTATGCGCATGCGTGCGTGCGTGTGCGTACCCGCGTGCGTGCATGTGCGTGCGCGTGTGTTTGAATGAGCATCGCCACAGACCGCATCACGCGACGTTGTTTCTATATGATGAACTGGCTAGCCGAGCCGGCCGCTTCATCTGCGCCGCTGCCGCCGCCGCCGCGCGTTGACGTAGCGCCCGCGCCGCGCGCGCGTGTTGCAACCGGATTCGCCCTCTCAACGCTTGCCGCGAAAAAAAAAACATCATTAAAACCACTTCATTGTTGCTACGCTCGGCCTGCACGCATGGCCAACCCCTTATGACATCGCACTATACGGACATGACAGGCGCCCCTAAAGGAGCAAATACACGAGCACCGCGCACGACCGCTTCTAAACGGGAACTCGTTCCTCCGACTCGAACGGCGAAACTCGACGCGGGAAACATGCATGGTGAACCTACCGCTCAGCCGCTTTAACGAGCCGCACGCGGGGCGCGCAGCCAATGCGTTTCGCGGGCCTGCAGGAACAGCAAGAGGGTCATGGGCGGACCCCGGGAGGAGGGGTCGATCGCCCGGTGTGCGCGCGCCCACTAAAATTCCGATGGGTATGCGCGGAATGATTGGATGTTATTCGCCAAATACAACTTGTTTTCTTAACGTCGAATTCCAATACACCTATAGCGGCTGGAGCGCAGATCGACCTGGCGAGTTTTTGCGAAGCCCTGTGAGATGCCGCAGATGTGCGCCTTATACTAGGCCTTATACTATGTGAGCCTTATGTGAGCCTTATACTAGGCGTTATACTATGTAAGCCTTATAATAGGCCTTATACTATATGTAAGCCTAATAATAGGCCTTATACTATGTGAGCCTTATGTGAGCCTTATACTAGGCGTTATACTATGTAAGCCTTATAATAGGCCTTATACTATATGTAAGCCTAATAATAGGCCTTATACTATGTGAGCCTTATGTGAGCCTTATACTAGGCGTTATACTATGTAAGCCTTATAATAGGCCTTATACTATATGTAAGCCTAATAATAGGCCTTATACTATGTGGGCCTTATGTGAGCATTATACTAGCCTTATACTATGTAAGCCTTATGTAAGCCTTATGTGAGCCTTATACAAGCCTTATACTAGGCCTTATACTATGCGAGCCTTGTGAGAATCTTATACTAGCCTTATACTATGTGAGCCTTGTGAGAGCCTTATACTAAGCCTTATACTATGCGAGCCTTGTGAGAAT
Source organism: Priapulus caudatus (assembly GCF_000485595.1). NCBI lineage: Eukaryota > Metazoa > Priapulida > Priapulimorpha > Priapulimorphida > Priapulidae > Priapulus > Priapulus caudatus. Next base: position 805,614 of record NW_014577063.1, on the reverse strand, counting down.
CTTATACTAGCCTTATACTAAGCGATCCTACATAAGAAGATTCAAGATACTATATGCGATCTCTTGGCCCGACGCGCCGGCACCCGAGCAATAGAAGCGGCGCAACGCGATGAACCGACGAGTTTTCACGTCTCAGTCACGCCCCGAAAGTTAAAACTTCAGCAAATTCCTTAACGTTCGCGTTACCAACGGGGGATAACTTCACCGTGGCTAATGCGACGCTGAAAACGCTGCGATACTGCCTCTCGTAACTGCGTCGGCTTGTGTAGTGAGTTATGACCGTGTCGCCATGCGGTAATGGAATTGTTTTTACATGGAATTATTTTGCGCCCGCGCGCGGTCGTCGCGTGACGTGACTTGTCCAGAAAATTGCGCCCAAATGGCCGATTGGAATGTCAAGGCGCACGAGCCGCTGCCTTTGCCGGCAGTTTTATGTGTTCTGGAATGACGTGCGCTGTGTCTGTCTGCACGACCGACAACACATCCACGCTCCCAGGTTTATTGGAACCCCGCGGCAAAAGTGCTCACTCGACAAATTGCCGCGCAATCATCGTAAACAGTCACAGCAGCGACACTCATATTTTACGTTAATGTTTTTAACTATTAGTGATATTCACGGCCATGATTAATAACGCTGTTGCTTTTTCAGTTTAGACAGTTTTTACTTCAATTATTTTTCTGTCGAACGCAAAAGAGTGCGTAATTCAAGTCAAGGTAACGTGCTTAAAAAATCTTTTAACCACTTTTTTCTTAAAACCAAAGAGTTTTTGAGAGACCCCCTCTTTGAGTTCTCAAAGAGCCCCCCCCCCCATTGCCTACAGTCGCATATTTTCTAATTATGTACCGCGCACGCTTCCGAGGCAACACCTGATACGTGTGCGTCGGCACTCGTCGTTAGAATCACTAATTATCTGCGCTAGTCACCTGAGCGGTTTACAAGTAGCACGAGCGGGTGTAAAAAAAAGCTAACAAGTGTCTTTCGCTATTTTCTTGGGTATGACGAGGTAACGAATATGGCAGGTTTTTTTCTCTAGCAATTACGCGAGTAATAGGCTTACAGCGTTTACGACTATAACGTATCATGCTGGATCTCACGGCATCGTCCTTATAGCGTCCTTCGCGGCGACTGCCGAGCAACAGCTGCCGTGACTGCGACTGCGCCAATGTGTTACGGGCCAATTCAAGCGGCTTTCGTCGTTAAAAGTTGATTAGTTTTAACTTTCTTGGCGCCAAATCGAACTTCGCACACGAATCACGCGTGATTTATGCTCGAGTTTGGCTCGAACTGTCTTCTAATGCGATTGGCTGATGATCGCAGACGTACTGCACGTATGTGCCAGCGGCGTTTACTTGTTTTGTCGCGAACATGACTGGTACAAGGTCCGTGGGCGGTGTGACACACGTCACCAAGGGAAGGCAAAGCAAGAACAAAACAAGACTTGGAGAAAACGCATACGCTAAACCATGAAAGCATAATTCCCTCTGCGTAAGTAAGTCTCGAATACACTCGGCAAACGATATACATCGGATTTCACGCACTGCGCTGTACTTGAGATTGGCGTCTCTTTGTGGAACGGTTTCAAACGGTGACGTTGAAAATCGCACTTCCCAACAGAAATAACCAGTTTAACCTGCACAAACGATTCCGACAACTAAGTGAGAGCGGGCGCACAGAGCTCCATCTTTCCTAGCAGCTAAAATATTGTTCCCCTACCTGGATTAGGAATTCTATAAAACTAAAATATGCGATCGCCGGTCCACCTCTATCAAACTGAATAGACATTCTATAGCATAGATGCAGATAATTGAGCCCAGGGTTTAATTTTGTCTAGGTGCTTTATTATCACGCCGCCATGAGTGTCCGAACATGAAATGTTGATAAAAACTGACAGATCGAGTAATGTTTAATTAGTTACTGAATGAATTTTAATGAGGCACCTCATTTGGTTGAAGTACTCAGGCTGTACAATACGGTGTGTTGCGGCCGGTCTCCTCCCCCCCCTCTCTCTCTTTCTCTCTCGCGCGCTCTCTCTCCTTCTCTCCCCTTCTCTGCATGTCTTTACCTCTCGATCTTTCCTTTCTCTCCCTCTCTCTATCTATATAATTATCTTTCCTCTCTCTTTTCTCTTTCTCTCCTCTAGCTCTCCTTCTCTCACGCTCTATCTCTCTCCTCTCTCTCTCTCTCTCTCTCTCCTTCTCTATATCTCTCTCTCTCTCTCTCTCTCTCTCTCTCTCTCTCTCTCTCTATCTATCTATCTATCTTTCTCATGCAGGCTGTATGGTTCTTTCTCGCTCTCTCTCT
>NW_014577063.1:789433-802668 GCF_000485595.1 Priapulus caudatus | reverse complement strand
AGAGAGAGAGCGAGAAAGAACCATACAGCCTGCATGAGAAAGATAGATAGATAGATAGAGAGAGAGAGAGAGAGAGAGAGAGAGAGAGAGAGAGCGAGAGAGAGAGGAGGAGAGAGAGTAGAGAGAAGGAGAGCATCTGAGAAAGAACCATACCAGCCCTGACATGAGAAACGAAGATAGATAGATCTCTCTCTCTCTCTCTCTCTCTCTCTCTCTCTATCTCTCTCTTCCTCTCTCTCTTTTTCTCTTTCTCTCGCCCTCTCTCTCTCTCTCTTACTCTCTCTCTCTCTCTTTCTTTCTTTCTTTCTGTCTCTCTCTCTCTTTCTCTCTCTCTCTCTCTATGTAACTACGTATAGGGGCGCTCGACGTATATATGCAGCTGGGGCGGCTAACAGCTAGCTAGCTAATAGCTAACAGTAACAGCTAGCAGCTATACTCAGCGCCACTGTCACATCTGCGCAGCATTGTGCCGTAAGTGATTGAGCATTCACCCGCATTCTCCAGATGCAAATCTCTCACAGCTAGAATCTAAAGAATAGGAGGTTCACCTGCACGTTGCCACCCCGCTGACTGTGTGGCGGCAGGGTGCGGGCAAGGCTAGAGGCCTTCCTCACAAACAGACACACATACGAACAGACAGACAGACATACGAACGCAGGAAAGTAGCATATCAGTGTGAACGTGTAGGTAGGTATGCATACGCGCTCAGTTCCTCGCGAAATAAACGGACAAAAATTTTAAGCCTAACATTTATTGCACTTTTTTTGCAGGAACCATATAAGCGAAAAGCGCCATAAATTGAACCGCTTTAGAGGTTCAAGGAGATTTTATAAGAGGTTACATAAGAGGTTTATGCTAATAATGGGTCCCGACACTTTTTTGGCTGTTCTCTGATGTTTGCTCGGACACTGTTTGCACGTCTTGTTGTGATTTGTAAATTGTATGCAGTACAACTTTACAATATTAAACACACCTATATTCGGTTGGTTGTTATTATAACAGCCGCAATTCGAATGTACCACATGCGTTTTATTAACGTTGCACACGATCAAAGCAGTGATGCGGTCAAACGCCCTACCAATCTACGCTTGGATTTATTTCCGTGAAGAAAGCCTTAGCAAATCTTCTACATACAAAATTAATACAAAGACGCATGGCCATAATACTTGCCTCGCACAACAAAGGAAAGTCTGCTTGCTTTTTTTTGCGCGACTGATCACTTGTTACTAGTGCTGCAGTGCTGCCACCACCACTAACCCTCGACATCATATTTTTACTAATGCATATAATAGTTGAAAAATAACATAACTATGCATTACTAGGTTTAGCATACATATTTTAGGGATCGCATAGGCTTTCAAACGTTTTCGGTATTTTCTTATTATGACGATGCATAAAACGCCTAACTGCATCTTGGAACATCACGAACAGTAGTGCCATGATGACCGCTAGTGATCTAATGCACGCCCATAATAGAAAAATGGATATAAAACCCGTTGGGGTGATGTACGCTGAAAAACAACTGTATCGGTTTAAAGGCTTGACCGGGAACATATATTTACACTAATGCCTTTAACGCGATAATAATAAACCGATTACATAATCACGGCGTATTATTTTTTACACGCTATAAGATGTCGCGACATCGCCCATAACAATAATATCAAAAAAGGTACAATGTTACAATGTTTTGGACGAGAAGTAATTGTGATGAGAAGAGAGGAGAACTACACAGGAAGGCGCATGCTTAACATGTAACCACCGGGTAGACGAGGAAGGGGGAGACCAAGGACAGGATGGAAGGACTGCGTGCAGAATGAATTGAAGGAGAAGGGATTGGCGACACACGAAGTGGAGGTTAGGGGAAAATGGAGGAGAAGAGGCCACTGCAGCGACCCCACTTGAGTGGGACTAATAATGCGAAGGAAGAAGAAGAAGAAGAAGAAGAAGAAGAAGAAGAAGAAAAAGAAGAAGAAGACGTCGCGATAGCTACGAAATTACGCGGCGACATATATGGCACGTGAGGCGGCCATTTTTCGACGCCCTCGAACATATTTCGTCAAGATAATAAAACGACCTGTAGTTTGCTTGTGAACTTGTGTTTTGTTCATATGAGCCACGGTAGATCAGCGAGAATTCTATGCCTGCGAACGTATCGAACCGAAACTCGAAGAACTGTTGATCAAATATTAAAACTTCTGCATGCATGAATGTGCAAACATCGACGACGATTCGCCGCAGGATAGAATGCGGCCGCAGCCGAGCGTTCGTTCTCTCGCGATCGGAAAATGCGTTTTGTACGTTTTTGCGTCGTCTTCGACGGCCACGCACGCGCACCACCTCGTCGGCATGGATATTCCTTCTACACTGCAGTTTTAAATTCGTAACCCGAGCGGCAATTACCCGACTACGAGCTGCAGCTGCTCCGTAATAGCCGTCGCGCGACATCATCGGAAATTAACATTTCCTGCGAGCGTACGAAAGCTTTCCCCTTCCATGCACAGGCACTTGGAACGTCTCAATAAAAAAACAAAGGTAATTAAACCCGAAATGTACCAGTCTTAATGTTTCTCTACTCTAATTCGTCTATAATCACCTGTAAATGCCGGTCAAATGCTCATCTGCAACACTCAAGTACACCGCACGCCCGCCCTGCGGCGCACAAACAACATGAATAAGAGAGTTCATGTTATCTCTCGTATTCATGCTCGATTCATTACGAGCTCAATCATTACATTCATTACATTCATTCATTTAATTTCATTACATATATTACATTCATGTTGTAGTGTGCGAGCTCTCTTATTCATGTTGTTTGTGCGCCGCAGGGCGGGCGTGCGGTGTACTTGTGCGTTGCAGATGAACATTTGACCGGCATTAGGCGAAATAGAGTAGAGAAACATTAGACTTTGGTACATTTCGTGTTTATTTACCATGAATTTTTTTTATTGAGACGTTCCAAGTGCCTGTGCTTCCATGCATACTACGCCAGCCATATAGCGAAGATTCGCCTGGAAGCGGGCAGCGGCGGCACACTGACGATAGAGAGAGAAAGAAAGTGCTTCATTGGGGCGGCTCTATCTGCACGAGACGGAATGAGTCAATACCTAACTAGCAGGTGAAGACGAACTGAAAGCATTGAACGCACGCGATGGCGCACACGCATATACGCACACGCATATACCCACACGCCCACACACACACGCCCACACGCACGCATGCACCATGCACGCAAGCAAACACACATACGTATCAAGAGCTAAAAATACCTTATTATTAGCTCTTGATACGTATGTATGTACGAATGTACTCACGGATGTATGCATGCAGACATGTACGTACGCGTATGCACGAACACACACGAATGAACACTCGATCGCAAGCGTACCCAGATATATACTACACACGCGCGCACACACATATGCGCACACGCGGACGCACGCATTCGCGTGCACACACACACACACACACACACACACACACACACACACACACACACACACACACACACACACACACACACACACACACACACACACACACGCACACACACGCACACACACTCATGCACGCACTCCCATGCAGATGTACTTGAAATCGCATCCGAGATTCGCACATCACACTGACCTGATCACGTAGAGAAAATGTTCCGGTTACGATGCTTGCGCTTCTAGAGATTTGAATGAAAGTTTTCGATAAAAACGCCCACGAAGCTATTCACATTAACAAAGACTGAATCAAGCCCGTTCATCTGAACATACTAATTGGCAACACTTTAAATTTTCCTCAGCAAAATACCCGCATCACCTTCTTGAGTGCACTTACTGCATGCTTCGCTTTATTACAGCCCGTCGACTGAAATTATGATCACGTGCAACGGACTACATTTAAACACTACACCTGCCTATAATAAGTGTATGCAATTTGAATAATTACAGGCCTGGGCACACACATTAACAGTCACGAATACCTCGCACTACCGCGCAGCCTAGTTTCATTCCTGCTTTGCATAACAGCAGCAACCAGTGAAGGCATGCGTGACTGACGCAAGTCCACGTCGTGAGACCAGTCATTATGGCGATAAAATCAACGAATATTACTGCAAACGTTCCCCTTCCGCGGGGAACGTTCCCTCCTCCTTCTGCCTCGTTGCTTACCGGCAAAGGAACACGAAAGAGCGCATGCCAAACGATTACCAGTAAATGATACGGCGTCGGACTATGCTGTGGTCAACTGCCGCCTTTGTCCTGTGAAACGCCCCCATCGCACATCCGCGGCCAAAGATAATGGAAGATGGTACGTGTAGGAGGGAGCAGTGCTCTGATAGACAAAGGAAGGGTTAGTATTGCGTGGGGGATCATCCATGGTGGCGGCATATCAGCCCATTATCAGCTGCTTCGTCTGCGGGTAGTGGCGTGTGTGTGCGTGTTCGTGCGCTCGTGTGTGCGTGTCTGTGTGCGTATTCGCGCGTGCGTGCGTACATGGGTGTCTGTGTGTGTGTGCGTGCGTGCGTGCGTGCGTGTGCGTGTGCGTACGTGTGTGTGTGTGTCTGTGTCTGTGTGCGTGTTCGCGCGTGCGTGCGCGTGTGTGTGTGTGTGTGTGTGTGTGTGTGTGTGTGTGTGTGTGTGCATGCGCGCGTGCGTCTGTCTGTGTATGTGTGCGTGCGTGTGCACGACAGTGGGAGCGTGAGGGAGAAGATTGTGTGCGTGTATACGCGAGCGCGTGCGCGCGGCAGTGGTAGTGCGCGGTTGAGTGCTGTGAGCGTGTGCGTGGCAAGAGGGAGCAACAGTATATTGGACAGCAAGCGACCGCGGCACGGCCTATGCTGAACTGTGCATCTCGCTGAGGTCGATGGAGGTCAGGAAGACAAAGGAAGCTGGGAGCTCTAGTGGGAACAGCATCCTCATTAGCATCAACGAGGAAACGCTGGCAGCAGCTCAGTAGAGATCTCGATCAATCAGAATATTTGTGGCTTCTCATTCGTTCGCCTTTGCTGAGTTCGGTGCACGCATCGCTATATGCAAAAACAGAGATGTGCCATGTAATTACGTAATATATATATATATATATATTTCATCATATCAAGAGTAACTGATCTCAATTTGAGATTATTTACCCCTGATATTATTTAAATTAAATTAATTATTTAATTGAGTAAAATTAATTACTAAATTTGTTTATAACATTATGTATTAGTATTATGTGTAATTAGTCCAAAGCAGAATGATAAGGCTTGCGCGATACACGGATCGTGGACGAGCGACGGGGGACGATGACGTAAGAGTGACTGTATTTGTATAGATAGATATACAGCATGAAAAGCTTCAACTACAGAACTTCCTACATGATGACAGATGTATTTATACTATGATATATTCATAGATATACCACATGTATGATCAGAAGTGAATGAAAAAATCTTTTATTCACTCCTGTTAGTACGCGCATTGGATAAATCAGGATTGGATAAAAATAAATGTTTAAACAATATTGTTGTTTTTTTACTTCTGAATACATGCATTTACAAGTTATTGCTATAATATCAGACTAGGTCGTTTCTAAACTCTGCCCGTTTGTTGCTAGTTCCGTTAGCTGCTTCAATCAATTTCAATCGCCCGAATCAATTTGTTAAATCACATGATCAGCAGTGCCTCCGTGTACTAATAATTCAGCTGCCGATTAGTATAGTAGAAAAATTACAAATTAAAATTAAAATTAGAAATTTCAGTGAGGGTTTAACAACACGATGATTGGGCGAGTGTTCGTGGTAACAAATTAGTTTTGACGGCTTGCAACCCCCCCGCGACCAGCACTGTGAGAACGAAGACCAGATGAGAGTTGTGAGTGTGAGGAGATGTATTTGGGAAGTGTAACTTTTCGAATGTGGCATGCGGACCGCTGAGGAAGCAGCACAAGAAACAACACCAGCATTGACATAGCAATGATTACAATTACGCCATAATGCGAATTAAATAATAAATAATGAAAGCTTAACTGAAGAGGATATAAGAAAACCGAAAACATCGGCCCAAGGTCTTAAATGAATTGGCTACGTATTATATAGGACATAAATAAATATACTTATATATACATATATATATATATATATCAAGAGCTAATAATACCTCTTTTAGCTCTTGTACCTCTTTTACCTCTTTTAGGTATTATTAGCTCTTTTACAAGCTCTTTTACAAGCTCTTTTACCTCTTTTAGGTATTATTAGCTCTTGATATATATATATATATATTGTATGCCTATGTAGGATGTATGTTTTGATTACTTTCCTTCCCATCGGCACTGGTCAATGTCATTGCGTATCTGGTGTTTATGCGACCATGTCATCACCACGTTTCGCACGGATGGCGGACACATTTTTCCCCTCGTGATGAACTTCCTCACCGCATTTAACCTCCGGAAGTTCTAGATGCAGAACCTGTTTGTGTGGGTTCTCTCTTTCCCACGATGGTATAGAAGCATTACACTCGGAAATTGATGGTTCCCATCGCGCCCGTCTCTAGCACCGCGTTAGCTTGGTCCTGTAATTCGTGTGGAAGTACATCCCCTCTATAGAACGGGGTAGGCATTGAGCACGATCGGGTCAGCACTAGCAAACTCAATCTTGAGAAATTTCTAACTGCGAAACGTAAAGCGCTTTAAAGTGCTCATGTTTTCTTTCAATGAACTCCTGCATGGCTTCAGATGACTGACTAAACTTCGTTTCGTTGGCTGTCAATCACTCGGAATAAGCAGACACTTTGATGGGGGCCATTCACTTGGTAAATTGTTCTCACAAACCGAGACGAATGAAATTATGGAAAACATCAAACTTAAGGTGGTTTAAATTATGGCTCTTTGACAGCACAGCACAGTATTTTACGTTCGTATTCAAGGCTATAGCTTTGGGCTAAATTCACTCAAATTTATAGGCACTCGCTAATAATAAGCTTTAAGTCGTTTCAATAAGTCGTTAGTCAATAAGTCGTTAGGCTAATAAGTCGTTTCAAGTTTCGTTTAAAATTTAAAACAGTTTCGCAACGTATGCTTGAATCATCCGCACCTGCACTCACACACAAGCATTCAGCCCGGAAAATAAAAATCAATTTAAGCTTGGAATATTTTTTTCTATACCTTTAAGTTGTATGTCTGATTTACGACGTAGGCCTATATATATGTATACAAATAGACGGTTTTATCTAGATCTACGTTTCATGCAAATTACATCATTTGCGATGTAGATCTCAAAACACAGACCTCGCCAAAGGCGTCAATTTGTGCTGAATTACAAATCGGGTTCTGAATAACGAATTCACTGTTATTTAAGTATTATCAGACGTAATTTGCTTTCCTCAAAGAGCATACTAGGATTACAAAGAAAGCATAATGCACAATTATATCGATTATATAACGATATAGTCTGGTGAATTACGAGACGAATTAGAAGGTTAGAACGGTAAAAAAAAATTACAAAACTTCATAAATCAGACCGAGTGAGGATTGCCAAACGATCCGCGATAAAGAAAAATCACTTGCATAAATCTCTACTCCACATGTAGAATGACAACGAGTGTTAATTAAAACACACCACCCGGTTCCATTTCCGAATACGCGAGACACGCACATAATCTATTTCTGCACCTCGGAGGTATAATTATTTAAAAAATTAACTTGTATTGTGACTTTTAATTATCCGCGTAGCACTGCCCTACATTTTAGATATTGTAGATATCTGCAGTGCCCTCTTTTTATTATACGGATATATTAGTATATTTTATATTGTCGACTTGAGTTTTGAATATGTATTAGGTGACTTACACTACTGTTTTAATCAGATATTTTCTTTGTGAAAAGAGCTATATTCCGTACATGTGCATGCATTTTAATTATCTACAACAAAGAACTTCATATTATTCTGTCTGACTCGGGTCTCTCAAAATCTGATGTACATCTTGTATGGTAGCTGTATTTTGCAACAGACGCCTATATCCTAGCAGGTAGACTACGTGGCATGAACACGTTTCCTTGTTCCCACAACACAAAATTACAGCTACCTGACCCATTTGAAAAACATTAGGGGCTCTGAAATTCGTGCAAATAATACAGGAGAAGGAAGGATAGGGGCTGGAACACAAAAGAAGGGTCGCCCAGTGCAGTGTTAGATGCAGGCAATAGCTTTGTCGGGTTCTCTATAGGCTACTGTGTGCTCAGCTGTAGCATGCAATAGTCGTCTGGCCACCAGGCAGCCAGCCACAAGCAGCTATTCACGCAAACTTCAGAGCCTAGCAGTAAGCAATCATTGCCTAAAACTCCTGCCCTGGACACCAACCACGAAACCCCCTAGCGCGTGCGCGCGTGCGTACGTGCGTGCGTGCGTGCGTGCGTGCGTGCGTGCGTGCTCGAGCCAGGCGAAACGGTTCAATAAGCATCGATCAATAGAATTGGCACCGCGGCCAAATTTCCGAAAAATGTTCGCTGGAATTATGACGATAAACGACGAGCAACCGTACAGCATTCAGTACACATCTGAACATCCTAAACGAATGAAGCGCAGGGCCGAACAAATATAAAAAGGCAAATCTACGTTAATTTTACTCATAATTCCACACGCATCTCAATCCCAGCAGATAGTATCGACTAGTTATAAAATTTACACAAAGAATACTAATATAACAACAACTAGGCTCGGATTTATATATTAATAAACGCGATCTAGCATTCATAATGTATACTCTACAGACGGAAAATCATCAATAGGGATTCACTTTCATACAATATATGATAAATATCCAAACCATGTACGTGGACATATTACCAACAATGAATACTGCCCCCAACCGCGTGCACAATCTGTGTTCACCACATTGAACGGCAAAGTATGCTTACACTTCAAGAGATGTAAACAAATTTGTGTGTTATGACTTTCCGAATAGACATTCCCAATATAAAAATACATTGGCTCGTCGCACAGTTGTGGTTCCCAATATACGAAACTGCTGTCATAACTTCATAGTCCAATTTTCGCGTAGATAGATCCCTTAATTGCTATCTATATAGGTCGCTGGTTTAACTCTTAGCTGCGGTTAACGGCTATAACACGATACCAGAAACAAGACATCACAGATAGAAATTAAGCAGCATGAAATATGAAACATCCCTGCTGACTCCGCATGGCAAAGCAAACACGGTTAGAGCAGGGATCAATAACCCCACGTAATCACAATGAGGACGGGGGCGAGGGAGGTGGGGGAAGGGGGAGATGCGGCAGCAGAAACCCACTGCATACACGCACCCGTAGAACCAGAGGCACGGTACTGTATAATTATAATTATTGCTCTCGTGCTCGTATTTTACATATTACTATTTCCTCTACTGGATCTCCCACGCGTATAGCATCGTTGTCCTAAAATGAACGCGACGAAAATGCGTTACATTTTATAATACGTTCTTGGTAATTGCATTTTAAATTGTCACTCAGTATAACATTTATCAGTAAATATCCTGGTCAGAGCTCTCGTGCTCTTATTTTACAAATAACTATTTCCTCTACTGGATCTCCCACGCGTAGCATCGATGTCCTAAAATGAACGCGACGGAAATGCGTTACATTTTATAATACGTTCTTGGTAATTGCATTTTAGATTGTCACTCAGTATAACATTTATCAGTAAATATCCTGGTCAGAGCTCTCGTGCTCTTATTTTACAAATAACTATTTCCTCTACTGGATCTCCCACATAGCCTCGCTTTCCTAAACTGAACGCGACGAAAATACGTTACAGTTAATACGTTCTTGGTAATTGCATTTTAGAATGTCAGCATAACATTTACCAGTAAATATCCTTGTCAATGCGTAACCGACAGACAGTCTTGAGCAGCTAAAGAGAAACCGGCGTGAAGTTTTGCCGGTCATAAAAAGTAAGTGTAGATGGAACATTTATATGAGCTCTTTCAAATATGTAATGGCTATCCAAAAATAGACCACTCCGTGGTATTTGGCCAGCACGCAGCCACGCACAGGACTGACCCTCTCCTATAGAGAGTCCGTCCGTCTCTGCACATCCAGATATCGTTAAACAAATATTTGAAGATTGGCGGTCTTATTGTGACTGGTGTTAATTAGAGAGCTCTAGTTGTCTGGGTAACCACTCATCCGCCATTCCCGCCTCAGCTTCCTCTCTCTACTCTTGTCAGCAGCTCTCTCTCGCCTTCTCTCTCTCTCTCTCTCTCTCTCTCTCTCTCTCTCTCTTTATGTAACTACGTATAGGGGCGCTCGACGTATATATGCAGCTGGGGCGGCTAACAGCTAGCTAGCTAATAGCTAACAGTAACAGCTAGCAGCTATACTCAGCGCCACTGTCACATCTGCGCAGCATTGTGCCGTAAGTGATTGAGCATTCACCCGCATTCTCCAGATGCAAATCTCTCACAGCTAGAATCTAAAGAATAGGAGGTTCACCTGCACGTTGCCACCCCGCTGACTGTGTGGCGGCAAGGTGCGGGCAAGGCTAGATGCTTTCCTCACAAACAGACACACATACGAACAGACAGACAGACAGACGGACGCAGGAAAGTAGCATATCAGTGATGTACGTGTAGGTAGGTATGCATACGCGCTCAGTTCCTCGCGAAATAAACGGACAAAATTTTTAAGCCTAACATTTATTGCACTTTTTTTGCAGGAACCATATAAGCGAAAAGCGCCATAAATTGAACCGCTTTAGAGGTTCAAGGAGATTTTATAAGAGGTTACATAAAAGGTTTATGCTAATAATGGGTCCCGACACTTTTTTGGCTGTTCTCTGATGTTTGCTCGGACACTGTTTGCACGTCTTGTTGTGATTTGTAAATTGTATGCGGTACAACTTTACAATATTAAACACACCTATATTCGGTTGGTTGTTATTATAACAGCCGCAATTCGAATGTACCACATGCGTTTTATTAACGTTGCACACGATCAAAGCAGTGATGCGGTCAAACGCCCTACCAATCTACGCTTGGATTTATTTCCGTGAAGAAAGCCTTAGCAAATCTTCCACATACAAAATTAATACAAAGACGCATGACCATAATACTTGCCTCGCACAACAAAGGAAAGTCTGCTTGCTTTTTTTTGCGCGACTGATCACTTGTTACTAGTGCTGCAGTGCTGCCACCACCACTAACCCTCGACATCATATTTTTACTAATGCATATAATAGTTGAAAAATAACATAACTACGCATACTAGGTTTAGCATACATATTTTAGGGATCGCATAGGCTTTCAAACGTTTTCGGTATTTTCTTATTATGACGATGCATAAAACGCCTAACTGCATCTTGGAACATCACGAACAGTAGTGCCATGATGACCGATAGTGATCTAATGCACGCCCATAATATAAAAATGGATATAAAACCCGTTGGGGTGATGTACGTTGAAAAACAACTGTATCGGTTTAAAGGCTTGACCGGGAACATATATTTACACTAATGGCTTTAACGCGATAATAATAAACCGATTACATAATCACGGCGTATTATTTTTTACACGCTATAAGATGTCGCGACATCGCGCATAACAATAATATCAAAGAAGGTACAATGTTACAATGTTTTGGACGAGAAGTAATTGTGATGAGAAGAGAGGAGAACTACACAGGAAGGCGCATGCTTAACATGTAACCACCGGGTAGACGAGGAAGGGGGAGACCAGGAACAGGATGGAAGGACTGCGTGCAGAATGAATTGAAGGAGAAGGGATTGGCGACACACGAAGTGGAGGTTAGGGGAAAATGGAAGAGAAGAGGCCACTGCAGCGACCCCACTTGAGTGGGACTAATAATGCGAAGGAAGAAGAAGAAGAAGAAGAAGAAGAAGAAGAAGAAGAAGAAGAAGAAAAAGAAGAAGAAGAAGAAGAAAAAGAAGAAGAAGAAGAAGAAGAAAAAGAAGAAGAAGAAGAAGAAGAAGAAGAAGAAGAAGAAAAAGAAGAAGAAAAAGAAGAAGAACACGTCGCGATAGCTACGAAATTACGCGGCGACGCATATGGCACGTGAGGCGGCCATTTTTCGACGCCCTCGAACATATTTCGTCAAGATAATAAAACGACCTGTAGTTTGCTTGTGAACTTGTGTTTTGTTCATATGGGCCACGGTAGATCAGCGAGAATTCTATGTCCGCGAACGTATCGAACCGAAACTCGAAGAACTGTTGATCAAATATTAAAACTTCTGCATGCATGCATGCAAACGTCGACGTCGATTCGCCGCAGGATAGAATGCGGCCGCAGCCGAGCGTTCGTTCTCTCGCGATCGGAAAATGCGTTTTGTACGTTTTTGCGTCGTCTTCGACGGCCACGCACGCGCACCACCTCCTCGGCATGGATATTCCTTCTACACTGCAGTTTTAAATTCGTAACCCGAGCGGCAATTACCCGACTACGAGCTGCAGCTGCTCCGTAATAGCCGTCGCGCGACATCATCGGAAATTAACATTTCCTGCGAGCGTACGAAAGCTTCCCCCTTCCATGCACAGGCACTTGGAACGTCTCAATAAAAAAAACAAAGGTAATTAAACCCGAAATGTACCAGTCTTAATGTTTCTCTACTCTAATTCGTCTATAATCACCTGTAAATGCCGGTCAAATGCTCATCTGCAACACTCAAGTACACCGCACGCCCGCCCTGCGGCGCACAAACAACATGAATAAGAGAGTTCATGTTATCTCTCGTATTCATGCTCGATTCATTACGAGCTCAATTATTACATTCATTACATTCATTCATTTCATTTCATTACATATATTACATTCATGTTGTAGTGTGCGAGCTCTCTTATTCATGTTGTTTGTGCGCCGCAGGGCGGGCGTGCGGTGTACTTGTGCGTTGCAGATGAACATTTGACCGGCATTAGGCGAAATAGAGTAGAGAAACATTAGACTTTGGTACATTTCGTGTTTATTTACCATGAATTTTTTTTATTGAGACGTTCCAAGTGCCCGTGCTTCCATGCACTTGATGCAGCGAACATGCATACTACGCCAGCTATATAGCGAAGATTCGCCTGGAAGCGGGCAGCGGCGGCACACTGACGATAGAGAGAGAAAGAAAGTGCTTCATTGGGGCGGCTCTCTCTGCACGAGACGGAATGAGTCAATAAGTAACGAGCAGGTGAAGACGAACTGAAAGCATTGAACGCACGCGATGGCGCACACGCATATACGCACACGCATATACCCACACGCCCACACACACACGC
>NW_014577063.1:776573-781314 GCF_000485595.1 Priapulus caudatus | reverse complement strand
CCTAACGTCTCGGTCGTCGTCGTCTCGTCTCTCTCTCTCTCTCTCTCTCTCTCTCTCTCTCTCTCTCTCTCTCTCTCTCTCTCTCTCTCTCTCTCTCTCTCTCTCTCTCTCTCTCTCTCTCTCTCTCTCTCTCTCTCTCTTTACCGCTCCCTTTCTCCCCCCCCTCTTTCTCTCTCTTTTTCTCTTTCTCGTGCGCTCCCTTTCTTCATTTTACATTTCTTTCACTCTCCCTCTCTCTTTGTACCCTCTCTTCTCGTCGTGTCTGCTTGGCAAAAAAAGCCAGCAAGCAGCAAATATTTACGAAATAAAAATGCCTGTGTGCTGGCGAGTGCCGCACTCTCTAACGTCGTAATACGTTGCCCAAATATTTACGAACTAAAAGTAGAGCAAACAACGGCTAGAGAGAACCAAGAACCCTCTCCAGTGGCCACCAGTGAGGATCCCTTCGTAAAAATGTCCCTGTACAATAGCAGCAGATACACACACGCTCGCGCAGGCACACGCACATGCACGCGCACGCACGCACGCACGCACGCACACCCATCAACGACCGGCATTGGTAAATGTGTCCATTCTAGCTGTCCGTGCTAAAAAAAATTAAAAACTTTAATTAAACTTTGGCATTGAGGTGCCTTATTTACAGACTGGGGCATATTCAGAACGCTCGCATAACATAAGCTAGCTTGAATACACAATCGCACTCGCTCGGGAGCGAATATATATATGGCTCCGTCAAATAGAAAAATTGTGCGCAGGTACAACGTCCATTTTACATTGCAGTACATTGAACAACATCCGAATTTTGCCCCCTTTATCCATTCACTTTGTCGTGCAAACACTCGATATTGCTCAAATATTACGTTTAATGTGGGGCATGTGCTGCCCGCATTTACATAAGCCACTACATGAACAAATATACTACCAGATCGGGGGCAGAATACTTGCTGGCTAGTAGTAACCACCGCCAGTTTCTGTCGGAGGTCAATGTAAATATTATGCAATTGCTGAAAGAGCCGTGGGTATTTTGATGAGCTCTCTACTGCCAGACGCCCGTGCGCCCCTCACTCCCACGCACTCCCTCCTTCGCGAACCACACTACTTATGCTTATAACTATACTTAGGTGCTCTTACTGCGCGCGTGTAACAGTCTGCGATGGACCAGCTAACACGCAGGTCACCATAACAAATTATAATGTACTCTGACCTCGATTGCCCCCAACCGCCTAACACGCGCACTCCTTCTTCCTCCAGTACTATACCGAGCTGCTTTCAGAGCTACCCCCCTCCCCTCCCCACCTTGCCTTCTCCTCCTCAACCCGTCGTGTTCCCACACGTCTAGCGCCCAAAAATAAGCAGCAGGGGTGTGAAGGCTTTGTCACTTCATTTGGAACCTGCATGTCTAGTCAGCGTGTTGAGGTAGAGTGACCACCCAGAACCAGTGACAGTGCCGAGTCATTACCGCCACACTGCACATCACGCCCGCAGGAAGGAATGAAGTCACGTAACCGAAAGAAAAGGCTCCCAAGATTTTACACTTCAGAGAATTGTTTGATACGCCTAAACGCCGTAGCTCTCCGTTAGACATTCTTAAAAAAGACGTTCTAAAATGCGCAAGCACGCTCATCACACGAGTATCCCATTTGCTGACGCTGTGGAATGAGAGAGAAAAAAAATCCACTTTACAACACAATCCACTCTACGACCCCATTCGGGTATAAGTGACATGTCCTCGTGACTCCATGCGGTGCTCAGGACTCACTACTGCGTCATTACGTCATCAGAATTACATCACGCGATATTACAATCGCGGCCAGGTCGTTTTTCGAAGCGTCTTAGCATGCCACTTGACGCGGCTTACCGCGGATTTGATTAGAAACCCGGGGTTTCGACCGCCCCCAACGGAGATCGGTTCGCTGTGGTGTTTGGCAGCTTCGACAGCTGTAGCAATCAATGCAAGTGAGAGTGTGATAGCGATATAAGTGCTCTAGGTCCTAGAATGATTTAATTGGCCACTCGATAATCTTTGGCCACACAGGAAGCATGTAGTAAGGGCGTTATTACCGCGTTCGGTTCATTTAAACGCCTTCTTAAACGGCACATTTAAGCTCTCTCTCCAGTACTCTCTCCGGATTGCTGTGTCTCTCTCTCATTGCTGGACAGGTCATCATAGTGACTTCACACTGCATCGGTACGTCACGAAAAATCAGACGACATTATCAGGAGTACACGAATTAGTGAACATTCTAGAGAACATTCGTGAACATTCTAGAGAGCATAAGTGAACATTCTAGAGAACATTCGTGAACATTCTAGAGAGCATAAGTGAACATTTTAGAGAACATGAACATTCTAGAGAACATGAACATTCTAGAGAACACGAATTAGAGTACATTATAATCATAATTCAAATCAATAACTCATTTGCAACTGATATTATATCAGCATTAGTGTGTACCTCAGTTTTCTCCTATATGTTTGTCGTGGAGTTTTTCTTTGTTTTGCGGTACTAACCACAAGGGGGGTTATATTATTATATTGACGCATATTTCTTTAAAGACTGCTGTTTTTTTCATTCTTATCTTGTTCTGCACCACTGTGACTGTTACAAGACTGTATAGCGCCTATAACATCAGATTACATCAAGTGTTTACCTCAAGTGTTTGAAGTGGTTTCATTGTGTTTGGAAAAACACATCTTGGCTTTTTATCTTGATCTAAGCCATGTATCCTATAGCAACAGACAAGACGCGGGTGACGAGTGAGAGAGCGAGCGAGACAAAGACTTAAAAGCATATATACATGCATATATGCGTGCATGCGTGCATGCACACACGCACGCACGCACACACAGACATGCAGACAGGCAGATAGACAGACAGACGGTCGGACGGACGGATAGACGGTCAGACAGACAGACAGACACATATAGATAGATAGACAGAAAAACAGACAGATTGCCGGGCGGACAGACAAACGGACAGCCAGACAGACAGATATACAAACAGATAAACAGACAGACAGAGGCGCACATGAAACATAATATTTGAAACGGCGGCGAGGCAAAGTGCAGTGAAAGAGAGACGGTAGAGATAATATGATCTTATTGATAGAGCCAGGGGGATAAATAGCACCACTCATAGATATACTACGATAGAAGAGTACAGGTGAAACGAAAGTACATGCCTCCGACAGCCGTAGTCGCCGTAAGCTATCGCGCCGTTATGTACAGCAACCCTCTTCTATACGTCTCCCAGCCAACACGGCGCGACACCAAACAGCAGCAAACTAGAAATATCATAACTTTGATCGCAACCTTTGCATCATAGTCGCATTCACACGCGGGCCGAAGGAATGCAGGCGGTCGGTTCGGCGCTTGCTGCGGCCCGTCGAGATGATATCAAAGATAAATAGTACAGCGACAATAACATGCATCACCCCGCGGTGCATGTCTCTCTGTCTCGTAACCTGTCTGCGCCTCAACGCAGCAATATAACACCGACTAGTAGTAGGCTATGGCGTAGTATATCCGAGCGGCGGTCGTTAAGAAAGCCGGCCCCGCACACATTACGCGATGACACGTAGGCGAGATTCGCCCCGTAAAAACACGCGTGTTGAACTTATTGCAGAAGCGTGCGCGCGCGAGATTTTTGTGAGAGAGCCTGTCCTAGCCCTTCCTGTCTTAGCACGTGCCCACGCGTTACTTTCAGTGGTATCCGCATGTAAGAAGAGAACAGGAAATCGGGGAAAAAACGCGTAGAAATCGGACATCAAATTGTATAGTGCAGCCGCAGCGTTGGTAGCGGAGATACTGATTGAAATGTGAAATGTTAGCGCGATTTACAGCGTATCGTCATAGTGTAAAAACGTAAAGATGTAACTACATGCAGGGCATACTTCAGGGGCGGTGGGACGGGGGTGGGGGATGGGGGTGGGGGGTGAACTGTCAATAAGTTGTGTAATAGGGTAATTAATAGTGCAACATAGTGTACACTAGTAGCAAGTGTACACGTAAATAGTTTACACTAGTGTACAAGTGTACACGTAAATAGTTTACAATAATAACATAGCGCACACGTAAATAGTTTACAATAGTAACATAGTGTACAATAGTGTAATCACGTTTCTTTTTATTTAGGCATGCAATTTAGCCAACGTCCACGATATGCGTGGATTCGTAAAATACGCCAGCTACTAACACCACTTTGTTGCTTAAATCGATGCCGGACTACATATTACACGCACTGCGAGAAATTACTTACATAGAACAGGACGTAAAGAGTGAAATAGGAGAATAAATTCCGATAAAAGAAACATTTATCTTGGGAGCGAGGAAGGAGAATTAATCTCGAAAAATAAATAATAAATCTTCATTTTGAAATGGCGCAGTCTCAACCAATAAAAAAATCTTTCGAAAGTGAGCATTCACTTTTAATTTCAGATATTTCTTTCTAAGTAAGGAAGAAGAACTAAACGTTTTAGCAGTGTCGTATGCGGCTGCAGCTTCTATATCTGACTGGAATCAGTGGCCATCAGAGCTCACCGTGAACGGATGCGTTGGTTTGCACCCGAAAGCTATATATTGCGCGTAGAATGAACAACACACACACGTACGCACGCACACGCACGCACACACGCACGCACACACGCACACACCAACACACACACCAACACACACACACACCAACACACACACACACACACACACACACACACACACACACACACACACACACACACACACA
>NW_014577063.1:765302-775302 GCF_000485595.1 Priapulus caudatus | reverse complement strand
CACCGCTTTCTCATCCATCATTACCGACGTCCATGTGTTCAGCACAAATCGATATTATCACTGCTTTAAGCAGTATATATATATATACAACATATATATATATACGTATATATACGTATATATATACATATATATATATACAATATATATGTATATATATACATATATATATATATACAATATATATATACATATATATATATATATATATATATATATATATGTATATATATATACGTATATATATATATATATATATTGTATATATTACATCTATATATATAAAGTTGTTCAGCCGAATTAGTTCGTTCTCGCATAACTAGAGAACTCCGCAGCCTAGAGGAAAACTAAAGATATCTTCAGAATCAGCACGTCTGGGAGGTGGTTCTGGCTGAAACAAATATTTAAAAAAGTTAAAAAGTTGAAAATTCATAAAAATTCTATTCATCAATAGATGGCGGTGCGTACAGATTAACATCACGTACGTGTGAATCCATGGGTATACCCTTAACGGCGCAGTGGCCTAATCGCTAGAACATCCGTCTCCTACACCGGGATTCCGGGTTCGAGTCCCACCTGGGGAACTTATTTTCCCCTTTTTTCCTTTTTTCCCTTTAGGGTTAGGGTTAGGGTTCCTTCTTTAGTATGTATTATTTTCAATTTTTTACTTTTTACTTTTTATTTTTTATATTTAATGTCTTTTATCTTTTGATTTCTTATTATTTTTTACTGTTTGGGATAGGATGACATGGGATGGCATGGGATGGCATAGCATGGCATGGCATGGCATGGCATGGGATGGGATGGGATGTGGTGCGATGGCATGGCATGGCATGGCATGTCATGGGATGGCATGAGATGCGATGAGATGGGATGGGATGGGATGGGATGGGATATGGGATCGGATGGGATGGGATGCGGTGCGATGGGATGGGATGGGATGGATGGATGCGGTGCGATGGGATGGGATGGGATGGATGGATGCATGCATGGATGGATGCATGGATAGATAGATTATAAGATAGTTAGATTTTTTGGGGGTATTTTCCTTTCAACCAAGCAGTCACCAACTGAGTAACGCCACTGATTTCCCCGGGCAACGCCGGGTATCCCGCTAGTGTACATATACATATAGTGTACATATACAACTCTCACTACGTACGGCAACATTGCGCTGGTTACTCCGCCACATAGCCTGCCGCCACATAGGTTTCCGAATTCATATACAAAGTCTAAATACTTGTCCAAAGTCCAAATTCCAAATACAAATACTAAGTCAGTGCTGACGATCGGATTGACTCCACTCCGTAATAAAAAAGGCTTATCAGTGTTTTTGCAGTCGGGGTCGCGATCCTCCCCGACAAGAAAAACATTGTCCGAACGAGATAAAACGATTGTCGCCGGCCGCAATAATAAACAAACTCGACAATACGCGTACGGACCGACCTAAAGTCAACTCGCTGCCAAGAAGCGCTGTGTCAACATCTTTTCGCGCGTATATATATATATATATACTGGACGCTGCTGCTATAGGGGGGCTAACGCCGTGTTAGTTCACGCGGGGACTTCACGTTGAAATTACCAACGCAAACTAGAATTATCGTGTCAGCGCGTCAAAGCCGCGGTGCGAACCACCCCCACCCCTCCTCCTCCCACCCCGAGTTGATTTAAAGGATGAGACGCGGCATTAAGCTGGTAATTAGGCGGAGTGACGACGTTCGTGCCGCAACACCCGATTCTCTTAGGAGGGGCGATGCTTCTACTGCCGCCGGCACACCCTGCATTCACGCAAGCCGCCCGCGAACCGGCTTATATTATACTAATGTTTTCCGAAGCAATGAAGCTGCGAGCAGTAATTTACTATTATTATAAAGGGGGATTGCAGTCGCACAATCACACATAAAAGACGCATTGTGGAGCGAAAAGCGAAGGGCCGGTTTACAACTCTATGCGGGCGTATGTCCATAAGCCACAATTAGTAACGAATTTAATGAGATTTTTTTCCTTTTTTGTAAGTTTTAAGTGTGAGCGCTGTGTCAAAGGAGCGCTCACGTCGGCTCAGCTTGCGTGCTTGCCGGTTGACGTTCCGGGTTTTCACAGGTAAGGGAGGGTTAGCACAATGACGTTTTATGGCGCTGTTGATATGCAGCTCACTGAGAGAGAGAGAGAGAGAGAGAGAGAGAGAGAGAGAGAGAGAGAGAGAGAGAGAGTCATATGCGACCGATCAAAGGAAGACGTGGAACACTGCAGGGCAGCAACTTGTTATGACGAACTGTTTCGGACTGGAAAGCTTGCCACGTTCGACTGCCTCACTTCCCGTTCTATTCTAAACTTTTACATGTAGTGTTGAACTAAACTAGAGGAGACGAATACAAATTTAGAATGCAATTCCGCAGGCCAAATCCAAAACAATCTTTGTCTATATTCACATATCATGTCCTATCATTCACATGGCTTATAGACAGTAATACGAACTTGCTTACAAATCACTTGGCGTGCATAGATCCCCTTTATTATACAACGATATGCAATCATTGTATGTTCAAAACATTATATTTCCCAATGCAAGCCCTCTACTGCATTAATTGCAAACCAATTCCTTTGACGACAGTCACGATGTATTATTGTAAAACGGGAAAAATACCGTATAGCATTTGGTGAACCCTCTCGGTAAATTTTGATAAAAAATAGGGTCGATTTCAGATACGCGACCCGAGTAACTTTCACTGAGTTATTTTTACTGTTTGCAATTACTTAAAATGAGACTCGCTCCGCTAATGATTGGTACGGTGCATCGATTTATTGCTACTTATAACTACCGCTTTGCATAAACAAGTTGGTCGTTTTGCCGGTCGTTTCGGAAAATTACGTCTTTCATTGGACATGATGACACGGGATAATCAGACGCTCTTTATATTTAAATTTCAAGTACATGTACATGTGCTCGGCGCACACGTGAGTTATTTTACTCAAATTAAATGACGCATGAGTCAAATTACTCAACGAAAATCCGCCGCACACGTGAGTAAAATGACGCATATGAGTCAAATTACTCAACGAAAATCCGCCGCACACGTGAGTAAAATTACTCATGCGTCATTTTCCTTGAGTAAAATAACTAACACTACTTTAGCGGCGAAGCACGTAGCGATTCGTAACTCTTAACACGCGGCCCACGCGCATAATAGTATTCATAGCTTTCTTCCAGCAGGGATGTTTGACGGAGAGGAAGAACGATTGTATATTGCACGCGACATAATGAACGAGGGGTACCCCAGGGCTGTATACCAATTAGGAAAACCCATGAGTGACTTGGTCTAATTAAGTGAGCAGCACTGACCATGAACAACGCCGACTAACAATGGAAACAGTGTAGCGGACGGGCAAGCGATTTATTACGTGAAAGCGAGGCTGTCAGCCGATGAGCTGCCCGACCTAGGTACGTGTAATTACACCAGACTAAGCACGTACCTGTATCTCTCCACGTGCACATACAAAATACGTCTTGCATACATCGTGCTGGTGGAATAATTAATCACGACCTAGGTACCCGTAATTACATGCACCAACGCAAGCACGTACCCGTATCTCTCTGCCTGCGTATTCAAAATACGTCTTGCATACATTGTGCTGGGTAATTAAACACGACCTTTTTAGCTACCCTTGGCGATGAAAGGAGTGCGGAATAGAAGAAAGTGAGGGTGAGTGCACAGCGTCGAATGACGTGTAGGCTGTGGCAAGGTAGAGCAAACTAGAGGGCGTTGGCAACGATATTCTACACTGAATAGAAAGCTAATAACGCCCGAGCTGTATACACCAGCATGACGCGCGTGTATTTCCCGCGCAGGTGCAGCCACCCCACTGTTCAACAGCAATATTAAACGCGAATGGACATCAAGTACAAGTCATTACGGTACCAGAAAGCAGGGCACTGCTAATAACTCCAAATGGAGACTGTGGGCTCCTGTTGTGACACATTTAGGATACTGCTGTAGCGGTTCTATATCTAACATGGCAATCATGAGAGAGCGCAGTGGTAGACACGCATATATGCATCATGAACGTAATACACTTACGAAGTTACTCCGCAAGATAATAAGTACTTCTCTCTCGTGACGTCTCAGCGCAATATTGATTGGCAGCGGTTAAATCTTAAAGCGGTAAAGCGAGTATAGGGGCGCAGTTACGCTACTACGTGGGCGCTCATTGGAAGCTGAGCGCCGACAGAGCTTCCCTGTAGCGTGGATGAGTGAAGAGCTGATGCTATCTATCGCTGGGTGCCGCTAACTCGATATCCCGACTTCCTGTAGCATGCATGCATGCCGCCTATACATGCGAGAGAGAAAAGCGGTATACACAGACACATGCGCGCTAGCGATACAAGATAATAGCAAGACCACCAGTTATGCGCTAACTTATACAAATAAGCCCCCAACCTTATCGACTTAGATCTTAAGCATACATGCATGCGCACCGCTACAGCATTAATCCAACGTAAAAGACGCTCGGGCGTGGATAGTTTTTTCAGCTTGCATCAACTACGGGACAGAGCCCACGTTAAACAAACTCTGGTGTTATGATATTAGACTTTGTTGTTTGTTTTTGCAGATAGCGCTGCTTGTAGTTCCGCGGTAGGGTCTCCCTCACACGCTGCATCGATCCCGAGGAGGCTGCATGGTTGCGTATGTAAAGTCACATTAAAAACATCATTTAGTTCAGGTTCAAAATTGCAATGTTCATTCTATGATAAAACTATAGTATACGTAATAAATGATCAAATGATACAAGTTTTAGCTAATTCTGCAAGCACATGCATTGGTCCACAATTACGGATAGAAAAAAGTGGTACACAACAAAGCGCACACAAAAGAAAAAACACACAATACCAGAACAGCAAATATACGCAAATAAATGCGGTTGCCTGCCCAACAAAGGGAACGCGTATATTAAAATGTCTCGTGTCAACTAACAGAAACCACGATGGTGTTTTTTTCCGATACGGTCGATGGTCAAGCGACATGACCTGACATGTAATGAATACTGAACGCATCGTCGTAACGTGGAAGTATCCGCTCCAACCATCAATTTTACACAGAAATGGTTCTCATAACCAGCGCCGGAAACAGCGCATGCGTCAACATCTGCTATACAATTATTGTCTACCATCGTTGGCGGAAAATAATTACGTTCAGAGCAAATATCACGTTGCGACAATGCACAAAGGTGATGATTTCACACACACGCACACACACATACGCACACACGCACGCACGCACGCACGCACGCACGCACGCACACACGCAGCACGCACGCACGCACGCACGCACGCACGCACGCACGCACGCACGCACACACACACACACACACACACACACACACACACACAAGTATATAGATATAGATATAGATATATATATCATCGGTGTAAACTGGCTATAGGTACTTTTCTCAACTTCTCACTGTCCTTATATGAAATGTTTTATGGTGTAACAGGAGTTTTGTTTTAATCTGGTCTTGCGTCAGATTAAAACAGGAACGTCTGCGAATGCTGGCAGATGAATGGAAAAATATTGGGGGGGGGGATTAAAGCATTCAAGCGACTAATTAATTATTATAAGAAATTATAAATATGTAAAATATTAATGTATTATATGGTAGCAATCAAAAAAGTTATATGGTGGTAAGAAAAAAGTTACATATTTCATTATGGGCTTAATTTATATTAAGTAATTAATCTAGTATGATCCCATGTTTACTTTTACAAAAACAAAACATCTTTAAGATGCTCATGCATAATCTAGATGTTTCTATATCATCCTATTCAGATGTTTTTCAGCTATTTGTGGATAAAATGCACTGGTTTTACCCTTTGCTCCTCACGTCCGCATACAGATGAGCAACCCAGTGTTTTATGTCGTTGTCTAATTAAAGCTTTCATTATTTTAGTATTACACTAACTAATATCGTATGACGCCGTATTTACATTTCGTTAACCTTATAACGTATGCGTATTTTAATTTCCATAAAAAGCTAATATGTTGTTAAATCATGCGTTTTTTGGCTTTCTTATTCGTCCATGATTTATTCATCGGAATATTAATGAAATATGAATCATAAAAGAAAAATACAAAAATTCTGCAACCTTATCTATCCTGGCTATTCGAGCGAATATAAAGAAAACTTTGCTCCAAACGTTTTATAAAGGCGCTCTGACTGTTTCTGCGCATGTTTTAAGCCATTTCCTTTTCATCATCCTCCTCTGGTACGTACCCAAAACATTCGCTTGACGATGCGTGGACGTATAATTGTTTCACATGCATAATTTACTACAACATTAATTGGTTTGTATGCTGATTCAAAAATCCTGATCGAAAATTTCAGCTGCTACAATAAGGTTATTTGGCTACGGACAACACGAAGAAATCGCCGCAAATTGCGAGCGAATCTAAGTAATACAACTCCTAACAAATATGGCGACTAGTGGTCCGGGTAAAATTAAATATTAATGCCTCTCTCAGACATCCAATCACACTAGCCTAATAAAATTTACATGATATTCATTAAAAATTAAACGCTAACGCGGTACAGCTGTCGCTAATATAACATGGCATAACAATCCTTAATTAGAGCAAAGCACACATGGAAGTAGCGAGGCAGCCAGTATGTACGAAGCTAGAATATTTAAGAGAACAGTGAGTCAGCACAAAGGTTTAGATATAGTAGACGCTGCTTTGATAGATGGATGTAGCATTGACAACAAAGATGACGCTAAAACGCCAGGAAGGAAGGCTGACTGCAAAAAAATCCAAGCCAGAGAAAGGAGGCTCAGACTGCGTAAAAGGCTATAGGACAGCGCGGATCGTGCTGGGACATCAAGGTGAATGCTGAAGCAGAACAGAGCTACTTAGACTGCAGTCAACGGATTTAACTAGTAACGTAACCCACGACCAAAAACAAACAAATAGGAAGCTGAAGCAGCGTAGAAGAAGAGGATGTGCCAGGGAGGAGACTAAACCAGACAGGAAAACATTCATAGAGCACGAGGAGAGCTGAAACGGTCCATGTCGTAGATGATAAATGAAGACTAGACGGGTCGTGACATATGAACGAGAATCGACAGCGCGCCTGCGATAGCTACGAGACACACAAGGCCGTACACACTAAACACACGAACAAGTTGAGAATGCTCAGGCTACAGGAATCGCTCAGCTATGTAGGCCTACACTTTCCCAAATTTAACAGTCTTACAAACTTGTATAGGCCGCATAAGGCTTATAAAGTCCTGCATAGTACCAAAAGTGAATACTCGGACGATAGAAAACAACGCATGTCCGCATGCAGCATCTTTCTATATATGGCGATATCCGCACTCACGACGTGTGCAGTGCTCGTGCGCATGCGCGGTAAATCTCCGCGCTGACGGCCAGTGTAGTCGTCACTCGCATGAATACTCGTGATTAACAGTTCGGAAAATGCTGTGATGTCAACGGTTGGCGAACCAATTACGACCGTTGTGTGTTACAATCAGCTCCGTATTTCCCGAGCTCCTTTACTTTGGGCCATTTACTGCGACTCGAGTCGAGCTGAGAGGCTGGCAGGACGACAGCAGGGTCCAGCGGAGCATGTAGCAACTAAATTGCGGCCGGGAATACGTGCAACGCTCCACTAGACAATAACATGAATGCATGTAACGCGCCCAGGATACAATAACACGTGATGCACGCTCTAATGGGCGATTGACACGAATACGTGGCTTGCTCTCTCTCATATAAAACAGTACTCGCAAGTAGCATCATGGTTTATTACATAACGATACGATATGTATACGTTATGTGGTAACGTTATGATACATAATATGTATCATGATAATAATATGAATATGTACAATTCTCTGATATATAACAGCACGCGCATGTCGCATCGTGGTTTATTACACAACGATACGATAAGGATATGTACATACGTTATGATGTAACGTCATGGTACATAATAATATGAATATGTACAATTATCTAATATATAACAGTAACATGAGCCATGTTTTACACACAATCATGTAAACACGTACGATTTTCTAATATGCAATCACATTAATAGACACTATGTGTTAATTAACAGAAATGCTGTACTTGCACTATACTAATTACTGACCAAGTGCCTGAATCTGCCATTCGTCACCATGAATCTACAAGCCCTCAACCAACGACAGATTCTTGTTAAGAACACTCAATACAGCCGGATCCCTTGATGGAGGGAGGGGGGGAGACACCGGGCCACATTCTAGTCTCTCACGCAGGAGCGTTAGTTTTACGTCAAGGGTATCAGACGCCCTAATTAGCAGAACGCAGAAAAAGAGGTGAACATGCGAGAGAATTATGGAAGAATGATGGGGAGAACAAAGAGCGAATTGTGGGCGAATAAGGGGAGAAGAAGAAGGGAGGCGATAGAGTGAATAGGGAGACAATGGGGGAACTGATGGGGAGAGAATGGCGGGATAGTAAGAGCAGAGAAGTGTGGTGATATCGTGACAGCAAGCAGGCCAGTGCAATCTACAAGGCAAACCATCGTCGAACACCGACTGTAATTATGAAAATGGCGCCCACATACGCCGCCTGTCACACATCATCATAAAGCCAAATATTGGCTCAGAGTCTGAGCCGCTGCTATGCGAGCGATTTTCACAGAACCGGCGAGCAGGTGGGCGCTTACACAGAAAGCCACGGTCTGTAGTTAATGCGTTGTTAATTGTAGAATGCTGCTATAAATTAGGCGGCAGCTTTCGCGTGTCTCACTTCGGTTCCGAATTTAATTCTAGTCCGCCTAGCACGCGACGGTGCATATATATATACACACGCGCACGCCACAAGGCACTTTAGGGGTTTACAAAACCTAAAACAGATTTCCGTTTTCCCGAGTCGCGCCGAATCAAATAATTGGCCTTGGGAGTTGCAAGGCTGGCGAAATGGTAGCGCGAGCTTGATTTGCTCCGAGCGATGTTTTAAAACGTAAATGTTATTTCAAAATTATTCGCAGTATAGTAAATGGGTGTGCGATTGCCTTTTACGGCGCGATCTATCGCTAATATTGTCAAATGGAAGAGTGAAGCAATCCGCTGAAACGAACAACGACGGGGAATTCCGCAGGGCAGCGTGTGGCCCTGGTGGCGACTTTCCTATTTCGTTTTGCAAAATGTTTACGCAATTTCCTCGTCTTTTACAGTCTGCGAAATTAACCACTGGCCCGGTATCCGAGGCCAGTAAATTTTCCGTGGGGCCAATGAAACTGGTAAATGAACAAGCCCGATGGGCCAGTGGAAAAAAATGGAGTAAGGTCTATTAATGATATTTCAGCTTCTTTATGTGATGATCAGTCTGAGAATTTATCGAAATTCCCGATATTTTGTATGAAAATTTACCGATATTTACCGATAGGGCATCATATTCCCGATCTTAAGTAGGAGAAGTAATTAGTCAACACCATGCGTGTTTGTCACCGCTAGAGGTCGGAACAACTTCCGGTTTCCGGTTCTGGTTTTCAACGTGGCCTTGAACGTGTTGGCTAAGTTACTGTTCGAAGTCGAAATGAGCTTTCTGATTATGAATGAGCGTGATGATGATGAGTACGATGGCAGTGACAATGAGATGGGGAGAGGGAAGTGGATAATTTTTTGTTCAATTTCATGAAAGAATAAATCTCTAAGAATACACCAGAGTTCTGTTTCTCTTTTCATAATATGATGATCATTGATTCGGGCCTGTAAAACCTAGTGTGGGCCAGTAAATTATACATTTCACAGGCCCGCTGGGCCAGTGAGAGTGGGAGTTTTTCGTGCAGACTGCTTTTAAGGCCGCGGTATATGATTGCAGGTTTATACTGCCGTCTATAACAACCTAACACC
Source organism: Priapulus caudatus (assembly GCF_000485595.1). Classification (NCBI taxonomy): domain Eukaryota; kingdom Metazoa; phylum Priapulida; class Priapulimorpha; order Priapulimorphida; family Priapulidae; genus Priapulus; species Priapulus caudatus. The sequence continues at coordinate 765,404 of NW_014577063.1, read as the reverse complement.
GTATATATAAGTGCATGATGCGACCGATTTGGCGTCGCCTCATACTATGCAGAATCATTTCTTCCTACACATGTGTGTGTGTGTGTGTGTGTGTGTGTGTGT
>NW_014577063.1:734382-765292 GCF_000485595.1 Priapulus caudatus | reverse complement strand
GTGCGTGCGTGCGTGTGTGTGTGTGTGCGTGCGTGCGTGCGTGCGTGCGTGCGTGCGTGTGCGTGCGTGTGTCTGTGTGTTTGCGTTGGGGTGAAGCTGCAGGTGAGGCATTGGCTGAGATAGATGATATATAGAAATGAAGATGATTCATTGATAAGGGGTGGGGAGACTAGTCATCCTGCAGTCACATGCAACACTGGAAACGATATTTTATCAGATCAGAACTGGTCAAGTAAGAATGCTGATGCAGCGTTTATTAAGTTTTTTTCCGTGGTAATTTTATAGCTCAAGCTAATGGCTTTTCCACGTTTTCGTCATTAGATAATTTATTGCCTTCCCTTCTATCTATTCAATTACACGTGATCGGCATTATCACGTTATGAAATCCATGATTTATATGTTATCAAGAGCCCATTAACCCCTCTAATAATGGTTAATGGGCTCTTGATGTCATCTATAAATGACAAGTGCACTATGAAATCCATGATCACATCAACACGTTTCTCTCAACGCAACGCAGACACAACCCGATCAACGCTACACACCACAGATGCCATGCAACGCAACGACGGAGGCTTCGCACATTATAAACTAATGATGATGGGTGGTATTAGTGAGGCTGCGACATAATTTGGAACGCATAATGCTTAAAATTACATATATCTAATGGGTGGTGGACAAGTTCTCGCCCGGGTCGCAAACCTATATACTCGTTCCATCGGGTGGTGGCCGAACACTGAATTTTAAGTTTACCGACGTGATGATGACAGGTGATGATGACAGGTAGTGATGATGACAGGTGTGTCAACAAAGGCTAGGGCGTATAATTGCACACTGTTCCACGCTCCCCCACATACGCTGCACTTGTTATCAGCAGGTATAAAGTGTTCCCATTGGACGCCACGGCAGCGTTTACCCGCAGTTTCATGTTTAATATTGTGAGCCTAGCAAATTATGGCAGGTACAAGCCCTATTGCTACCAAAGCGTTTGTCCATACATCATATGTGGCAACACAATTATGTTCGTTCATCATACAGGTTACTGAGGTTAGCCTGGAGCGGGGGAGTTGGTGTAGGTGTAAATTATTTCATAAATATCGTTACATAGCTGCCACGATCGCTACGATAAAGTGTTTCCAAGAGGTTCTGAGAGAGAACTATGGTGACAAGGATTGTCTAACACATAATCTTTTTCCCTTGACAGTTAGACCGTCTGCTAATAAATCATATTCACTGACAGAACTGACACCACGCCGCACCCGCCATTTCACTTGCCTATTTATAGGCCCATACGCCAACGAGTAAAAGAGTATCGTAGGTTAGCAGAGTGACTCATGACTAGTGTAGTCGTCATTCCAGTCAATCGCACATGAACGCACTTGCAGGCAACAATGACTCACAACATACGGGCGCCTCGCCATCCTGACCAGTTGGTAGAAGCTGAGAAGGGCATGGGTCGGGTGTGATGAGAAACCGCGGCTAGTTAGATGCGCATCCTATATAGTTCCTGCACGAGCACGCGGCATCAATAATAAATTACAACTCGTTACCAAACATGCATGGTTGTCATCATCACCTGTGGCCAGGTAGCAGCGACAGCTGCTGACAAGGCACGTGGACTAATAGGCGGCCCTGCACTAAAGAAATCAATAGCCACTCTATCATTCAATCATCAGTCAGTCTGCGCGCCTGATGTGTGGTAAGGTGTTCCACAAGAGATCACGAGTCACAACAGAAACCCGTATCATGTTGCTCATCATACGTGGTCACGGTATGGTCGTGATGGTCATGATATACGTGACATGGTATCACGTTACTTATGGTGCAATAATCATGGAAGAAATTTACAGTAGAGAATATTCAGCACACTTTTATCATATGCAGTGCATCGTGGAAATCAATAAGCACTCAATAAGCACTCAATCATAATCAATAAGCAATCATAATCAATAAGCACTCAAGAATACATTTCTCGGCCAAACACACAAGCATTGTTGTATCGCCTGCCACGAATAACCCATCGTGAGTCAACTAATAAGGATCGGTATCATATTACCTACGTTATATTCTAGACGTTATATGATTTATATTATATATTCTATTTGAACCCGAGATGGCATAGGCTAATGCCAACGCGTGCTCTCGACAAAAATTATTATAATAATTATTAATTATATTCTATACATAAATAATATCACTAGCTAATAATACATGTGAATTAAGCAGCATTAAGAGCGTGTTTTCGCCTGAGCGTACGTTTTGCTCGGGTGTGTGCGTCAATCGTTCTGCTACACAGTGAAACGCCACAGACGGTCTCCAATCAATATCCTTAAAAATATCACATGACACACAAAATTGGATGTCCATTGGATGGCTATTTTTGATGTCATGTGACAGCGGCGCTGTACGCAGTGTTTCTGTATGTTTTGCTCAGCTGTGTGCTGTGTCGGGTGGCGTGTGTGCGCTTGCTCGCCGAGCAGAACGCAAAACGCTGGAAAACAAAATTTCCAGTTTTGCTCGGGTGTGTGCGTCGTGCTTTAGTATCATATTATAATACAGTTGATAATAGCTAAGTAGATAGTAGACAGTAGATAGTATAGTGGTACCCCTAGCTAAGTAGGATATAACAGCAGCCACACTATGGTGGCACATTAACTATGTACACATAAGTGCAGTCTACAGAATCTACAGCTAGTCAACAAACTGATTCACTCATTTACCAGGAAACATTGCGGAGTTTCCAGGAAAGTGCGACGTTCGCTACTTGGTACGATAATCCTATTTTGGCTCGAACACTTACTCTGTTATCTAGCAGTCAAAACTACTGCACGACCGGTCACATGCTTACAAAGGGGCTGAAAATACAAGGGGACTGAAAACTCTCGAACCCGCAGGATTACTCGCCTGTCTGATGTAGACTATGTTCTATGAATTAACTCTTGCATACATTTCCCCGTAGTATATTATAAAAAGTTCGTAGATTATTTAAGTTATGAAAATAGAAAACACGCAACCGCAGTTCCCATTCAGTTTCTGCGAGCAGTTCTTTCCACGAATACCTCATACGCGAATGCGTCTCGCTAGTATACGCGCAACTCTGTCAACGAACAACAAAGGTGTCTGTACATAGGCTCGCTGGAGCGTGTGACTATAGGTCACCCTACGTCTGGTCATTGACTAATTTAGGTTAATCAGATCCTCGTTGACCCCGTACAGGTGTGGATCCGTGTCCATAAACACATAGTATTACGTAACATTCCCGCCCCCATTCGATTGACGCTTTGCGAATGATCTCGGGGGAGGGGTGCTTGCGGTTGGCACTGTTCCACACCCAATCAACTACCTTGTCGCCTTGGACCGCCGAAACTGGCGTTTTGCTCTATTGGGGAAAAGTCTCGTGGTTGTGTTCCGTACGCCGGCAAAATAATACGGCAAGCTGGATTAATGATCGACGGAACAATGCTTCGCCGACTCTAGTCAAGTTACAACCCCTCTAGAGAAATGACTGTCATTAATAATGGCGGAAGGTTTTGCGCATGCAAGCACCGTCGTTGGTACGTTTCCACACCTGTGCCTCTAGCACATGTTTGACCTGTACCTGTAGTGGGAGCGCGATGTTCACCGAACTAGCTACACATATAGCGCATATCATTATGTATTTGCTGAAGGTACGCGGTATAGTTTGGGGGTGTTACCGTGGTAGGGTGGTGGGTTGGTGGGGTGGCTGTGTGTGTGGTGTTGGTGTGGTGTGTGGTTGCGGGGCGGGCGCTGTCGGGTGGGCGGCTCGGGGCGGGGGGCGTGGTGGGGGAGTGGGAGTGTGTGTGTGGGGGGCGGTGTGTGGTGGGGGGTGGGGTGCTCGGGTGGGGGCGCGGTGTGGTGTGTGTGCATGGCCGGCGCCGGGCGGGCCCGGGGGCGCGGTGTGGGGTGGGGGTGCGTGCGGTGGAGGGTGTGTTGTGTGCCGGGGCGGGCCACCTTGTGCGTGCGGTGCCCGAGAGGGAGGTGTCCCGTGCCAGTGTGCTGTGCGTGAGGCGATTGCCGGTGTGCAGCGCCAGCGCCGGCGCGTGCGGCTGTGTGTGTGCGCCGAGACAGCTGTGTGTGTGTGGGTGTGTGTGTGTGTGTGTGTGTGTGTGTGTGGTGGTGTCGTGTGTAGTACTTGTGTGAATATAACTGGCTGGTCGTTACTGAGGGGGTTGTTCAGAACGAGTGTTCGCAAACTAGACAGATGGGCACCTGCAAAAAGATGTGGCATACCTCCGTGCATGCGGTTCAGAGGCGGGGCGTTGAGGCGTGCGTGTGGCTGAGCGTGGGACGGCCTAGAGCCGCGGGAGGCTGGGTGCTGTTTAGTCGAGTGCGGGCGGGGGTCCAACGCGGGGTGGTAGACGATGGGCGGGTGAGTGTACGAGTGGTGGGGGGGGGTGAGTGAGGAGCTGGGGTCGGGGGCGGGCGTGGCTGGGCGCGTGATGGCAGCGAGGGCACACGGAGGGACACGAGGACACGAAGCGGATGGCAGCGACGGAGGGAGGGGGATGGCGACGGGGTGTAGCGCGGTCCTGGAACGGTGGCCGGTTGGCGGAGGGGGGGGGGTGAAAGACACCTGAAAGGGAGAGGTCGAGTTGATGTGAGCTGCGGCGGTTCAGGTAGGCATTCAGGGCACGGGATTCGCGCAGTGGCATTTGTCATGTGATGGATATGACATATTTAAGATCTGGGAGTTCGATAATGCTGATCGATGCGCGCCGATGCGACGTACGGTGTAATTGATATGATAGAGGATAAGCCCAATAGAATATCTGAATGGCGAAGGGAGCGGGTGGAAAGGGAGCCGGATTAGGTTGGAGGGCATGATAGAAGAGTTACCGACGGGGAAAAAGAGAAAAGCTTTATAAATGGCCTGCGATCAGCATTATTTACTTGACAGTTCTGATCTTGATAAAATTAGTCGTTGGTCCAGTGTTGCATGGTGAGCTGCATGGGAGTGAGCGTAGTCGTCGGCCCAGCAGCCGTTGATCAGATGGTCATCTTCAGTGGTCTGAGTATATATCTATCTCAGCCAATTGACCTCACCTGCAGCTTCACCCCAACGCAGAACACACAGACACACGCACGACACGCACGCACGCCACGCACGCACACGTACGTTCACACACACCACACACACCCACAACACACACACACACACAACACACACACGCACACACCACAGCACGCACGTCACGCACGACGACGCACGGCACGCACGCACGCACGCACGCACGCCACGCCGACGCGGCCGCAGCGCACGCACGCACGCAACGCACGCACGCACGCTAGCACGCACGCACGCACGCACGCCACGCACGACCACATTACTCACCGGTATCTCCAGCATACCAATACGGTAGCCGATATTATCTACTAAACGTATTCGGGTGCACCGGTGCCCATTTCAGAATCCAAAAGTCGCATGATTACGCACAAACTATAACAGCACTTCAGAAGTTAAACACTTCATCGGCTTTCCTCAAAACAAGTAATTGCTTTCAACTGTTTACTTGTAAGTTGGGAGCCCACTTTTTAGCGGCATTCTAACCCACGCTCCAGAGTGGTTATTCTCCGGCGTCAGCAGTATTCAACGACTGGCCTGATTTGTTCCATGTTAGTTCTCAAGCGGTATCCCTTTCCATACCTACTACCGGTCGGGCGCGTTTTTGCGTGCGGGCATTCTGGAAACGCACAACCCGCTGAAAGTGTGCAGGGTGTGTGGAGGTTTTCTAATAATGACCACCACTGAAGCTGTACTAGTATTTCAAAATACATATATATGTGTGTATATAATATATATATATATATATATATATATATATATACGTACAGTTTTGCTGACGAGTCTGTGTGAGATGCGATGGTCAGCTCTAATAATATCTCGCGATCCTTTTTGCACTTTGTCCGCGTGTTGTAGTGTGTACAGCTATCGTCACTTAGCGGAACTGCTGCTCCAGCTATTTACCAATAACAAGTCATGTGCTTGCTGGGGCCAGGCATGCACCACACCTTGTGCGTTCCGATGCTTTGCATACCTAACCTCTATGTATGATTATGAGTGCCTCGAGAGCTGGCAACGATATGTAGGCGCGGAGGTCTGCGGTGCGTGCGTGCATGCGTGCGTGCGTGCGTGCGTGCGTGCGCGTGTGTATGTGTGTGCGTGTGTGCGTGCGTACGTGCGTGCGTGCGTGCGTGCGTGCGCGCGCGCGTGTGTGTGTGTAATACAAGACATTACGACTGTGGTAATTTCTTATAGGAATATCCGTAGGAGAGGGATCCGTATTGCGACCGCTAAGACAATCACGGGGGTGTTTCAACATGGCGAGCGCATTACAGTCGGCAAAGAGGAATGTTTATACTTACTAACCAGCTGAAATAAATAAACAGACGAGACCCCCATTGGGGCTAAACCAAAACTCATAACGTGTCACCACTTGGTTCTGCAACCAGTATTATGCTCCATCGTTCCTATCGCCTACGAAACCTTACAATATATCACTAATTTACTACGACGCAGCGACAGTACAGTAAAATCGGATAGGATAACACACTCTTCTGCATTTGACCCACCGCAACAATTAACGATGTATTAATTATGCATTAAGTTCGCCTGCATCTTTCCCCTGCATCAACCTGCTAGTTCTCCAATCACTGAATATTTGTTCGTAGTACCAGCATGCGTGCTTCTAAGCATCATAGGGGCAGTTGTCAGAAGCATCATATCATATCATATACATAAGTAGTTAGCACATCATTAGTCTAAATGTCAGAACTCTTGAAGTAAAGTGTCATTCAAGAGTTATGACATTTTAAACGTACGATATAATCATAACAATTTACATGTTTCTGACAACGGGCCCCTGGCCGCCTGGTGTCCCTTACTAGCATTCTTGCCACACCTGCATTTTTTCACAGTAGGTAGTAGGCTGTCTTCGAACCTTAAAAAGGTATTTCTCCCTCTCCAATAACGTCGCCAGAAGATAAGATAAGGTGTGTTGGCATGTTGGTGTGTTAGTGTGTTGGTGTGTTGGCATGTTAGTGTGTTAGTGTGTTGGGGCACAGTAATCTGACCATAAGAACTAAGACGGAACACTAAAAATTGCTTGAAATTGTAATCTTCGTACACAATATGCAGCAGAGATATAAAATACATTTACAAATAATAATTAGGATAGTAGCGCACACATATACGCGTTAAATGCCTAGTAGCAACAAATGGGCTACTGGTTTTTGACATCAACCAGGTGGGCCTAATAAGCAACATATGAACACACATGTTTCCTTCCCTAATGGTTGACGGTTAATGGTTAATATATATATAAGCGCATATAATATCAAGGTTATAGTATCTGCTTTGTATCGCCGAGGTTGTGAGTTGGGATATTTTATATACCAAAAATTATAGCATATTGCTCTCCTAAATTGTCTCCATCTTTATTTTTAAGATGTACCCTCCCACGCTATCTCAATGGTCCGTCGCGGACCACCACTGGCGATATCATTACTATTTTGTTTATATATGACGCTGCAATCTTGCACGTGTAATTGTCTGTTTTGTGAACATTCATTCATTGAACAGAGATAGCAATACAGTGATGTGCAGTATTGCACCGGCGTATACGTAGTACCAGGAGTTAATAAAGACAAATTAAGACAAATTTAATAAAGACAAATTTTGTCTTTATTAACTCCTGGTAGTACGTACACGTATTGGCAATGTATTACAAGAATGCTCTCTCCGAGCCACATATAATATCGCGCATGCACCCGATGCCCTGTTTGCTTTGCGAACTACAAATGCTTTTAACCTTCTGACCTGCTGAGTCCACAGAGCCAAAGCCGGTCCAAGCGTGGCCCACAGACTGGTCAATAACTCTCACTCTCGATGACACCTTACTATGTAACAAACGCGGCTGCACTGTGTGTGTGCCCGCATGTTGTATGCATGCCTGTTGTATGCCTCACAGCCAAATATAGTAGAGACGAAATTTCCATAACGTGATTGGAGCATATCGTCTATGCAAACTCACAGTTATGCGCACTGCGTTGCAGTTTAATACGTGGTATGCCGAACCTCCAATTTCATTATCCTTAGTAATGAAACCTACATCGTGTCATTATAAACGGGTTTTGAGAGCCTCTATAAAAAGGAGAGTATATAAAAATAGAAGCATTAAAAGCGCACACGGGTGGATCACTACTATGTGAATAGAATATACTCTGGAAATACAACAACTCGCACTCTATATAATCGTCTACCTAACTGGTTTTCGACGGGTGACGGGTGAGAGGGGTGCAAGGAACGGTGCAAGGAAACCTTGTTGGACGTAGGCGTGATGTCCATTGACCCACTGGCAAACACAACGATAGCGCGGACATGCTCTCTATACTAGACTTTGTGGGCCTTCAATTGATTGTTTCTGCACTCATCATCTGACCCTAAACTGCTACGCTCGCCCTGCTCTGTTCAGTTATAACCGCTCCTCAAAATATGTCCTTTGCTGCTCGCCATACATCTACTACACTGGCACAAGGTATCCAAAAGTTTGCAGTGTACGTTTATATTCAAACGGATGTGAATTTACCACCCGGTTATCGGATCAATCTATTTAACCACGATATCGAATCGAAGCGCAACAGCGTCTCCGATCGCGGAATTTCAGTTTCCCCTGGTTGAAATTGCGTTGAAACACTCTCATCGTTTGTGGTATGGGGGCTGCATGAGCACAGAGCGTTAACTGGACAAATCATTGGTAAATCCAAAAGTGTATAATACAGACGTACACTATACACTCCTGAAAAAGCTAGTAAGCTACACATGCGCGTCCATCTCGCTCTACGACTCTAGCGTTGTTTTCCTAACTGCCACGATTTCCGAGCGATCGTAGACATTGTTATACACAAGGAGATCTGGCGCTCATCGAACAAAGGTATAACTCGCGTCGCAGCGCCACGCAAAAAAAAGTCAGTGAGTGACAGGCTAAAGATCGACTAGATTGCTTTGAGACGTTTCACCAAATATGTACATTAGGCCCGAATGGCTTTCAGGCATTCTTTCGGAGATGCTGCACAAACCGATTCGGAATAGAATTTATCGCATTCTTTTCTCTAACACACACCGCAAATACTCCGGGAATTATTTGCAAGGCGACGTCAGGGGTCGCGGGATAAAAGCAAAAGGCAAGAACAGCTAATCAAGTACATTCGTCGGTCCAGCAAAATTGTTTATTTGTGACCTTTCCCGGAGGATTCACGGTCAAAATCCATACCGATTGCATCGCTGCCTGAGATTACGTGGAGGTTTCCTTATTTGCCCTAGCTATAATATAGCAATAATGTTTGCTTGATGGCGGTGTTTGTCCGAGATAAACAAACCACATGGTCTGTAAATAGACTTTGACCCCTTCGGTACATTTTAGAATTTAAAAGTTTAATATCGGTCCCCATAGTATAGATAGTATACGGGCGCATCCGTCACGAGGTAGCCTGGTCATTGGTCATAGGTAGCCAGGTAGCATGTCAATTGTTTTATTGCCGACAGCTTTATGGGACTGCTAACAACACTAACATGTCTCATGTCTATCCTGTATAAGTTATCGCTTGCTGCACCACTACCTGAAAGGTTAGCATGCTCTTCATTATAAGGTTGACAGAAAATGGTTGGACAGCAACTGGTCGTATAACTACGGGAAGAGACCCTCCTGAATCGACGCTATGCTCGCTATTCTAGGAACGTTTTTAAACAACGAGTATAAACAACTCTACGCACAATTCTTGACACGTTTTGCAAACAGTATTGGGCCAGTTGGCAAATCACGTGTAGAAATCCGTACACGGTCAGACCATCCAAGAACCACTGCCCCCCTCCCCGTGGTTTCTACGATAAGTGCCTAGAGCTTGTTAGCCAGATTACTAACACCAACGAGCTGCGCGGAATACTCCGTGGCAAACCCGCACCTGTATGGTTTAAACCTGTGTTATACCTGTGCATTACAAGTATTGTTGGCTCACACCTGTATCCTCTAAGCGCCGAAAATAGGCGGGCTCCGCGAGCCGCCAGCACAGCAAGTGGCCTTGATTGCCCGTGGACTTGCCTTTTGAGGGGTCTCTCTCTCTCTCTCTCTCTCTCTTTCTTTTTCTCTCGCTTTCTTTCTTTCTCTATCTATCGATCTCTCTCTCTCTCTCTCTCTCTTCTCTCTCTCTCTCTCTCTCTCTCTCTCTCTCTCTCTCTCTCTCTCTCTCTCTCTCTTCTTCTCTCTCTCTCTCTCTCTCCTCTCTCTCTCTCTCTCTCACTCTCTCTTCTCGCTCTCTCTCTCTCTCGCTCTCTCGCTCTCTCTCTTTCTCACTCTCTCTTTCTCTCTCTCTCTCTCTCTCTCTCTCTCTCTCTCTCTCTCTCTCTCTCTCTTCTCTCTCTCTCGTTCTCTCCTCCCCCTCTCTCTCACGCTCACTCCTATCTCTCTCTCTCTTTATTTATTTATTTCTCTCTCTCTCTTTGTTTCTCTATCTATCGATCTCTCTCTCTCTCTCTCTCTCTCTCTCTCTCTCTCTCTCTCTCTCTCTCCCTCGCTTGCTCGCTCTCTCGTTCTTTCTCCCTCTCTCTCTTTCTATTTTCCTTTCTCTCTCTCTCTCTCTCTCTCTCTCTCTCTCTCTCTCTCTCCTCTCTCTCTCTCTATCTATCTATCTATCTATCTAATCTATTCTATCTATCTATCTATCTATCTATCTATCTATCTATCTATCTATCTATCTATCTATCTATCTATCTATCTATCTATCTATCTATCTATCTATCTATCTATCTATCTAATCTATATAGCTAGCTATCTAGTTATCTATCTATCTATCTATCTATCTATCTATCTATCTATCTATCTATCTATCTATCTATCTATCTATTTATCTATCTCCCCCGTCTCTCTCGGTCTCTCTCTCTCTCTCTCTCTCTCTCTCTCTCTCTGCCTCGTTCTCTCTTCTCTCCCTCGCTCTCTCTCTCGATCTCTATCTCCCCCTCACTCTATCGCTCTCGTACGTTGAATACGCGCATCTAAAACCAAGACATGTCTGCGCACGGATACCGGGGGTGTACCGAGGCTGTGCTCCAGGTTTTTTCTCCATTATTATCATATTACATCGCTCACAACTGTACATATGTACATACATGCTTGAATGTACAGCCACCCAACCATGCACTGTGTACATGCATCGCAAAGCGCTACCGCGCATGTACAGTAAGGTGCGTCACCACCGCCGCGTTCTGTGAAAAGAAGAAATTCGTCGCTGAAGCATCATAATGTATAGCCTTCCACTCTACGCATCAATGACAGTCCCCGGTTAAAATTAAACGCAAGGCATCGAGTCTCATCTAGTACATGTGCTCTCAGCCAGGCTCATCATGTGGGGTAATGAACCTTACATGAAATGACAATGCGAGTCGTCTGTCTGCCGACATCGACTGAGAACACGCTTCGGCAATCTTTTTACCGCGAGCAAATTTTACTTCCCGTCGCCTCGCGATGAACGCTGGATAATTATTTATGCAGCGAGCAAGTGTCTGCGCGTCATTTAGTATAAATATATGAGCACACGCGCGCATGCGCATCGCGGTGCTACTAACTATGGTTGATCATCATAAAGAGAGAGTGGTCTGTTTGAGGAGGAGGACAATCTATGATCTATTGCGCCCGCGGGAACCCTTCAAACGGCTCCCAAAAATGCCCTTCGCGTGTGTTTAGTGAATGAATCGATTCGGAATGGGTTTATGGCGGAGCCAGGTCGCTAGTGCGAGGAGAACATCGCGCGGCGAACGCGTGAGGAATGTCGCGTGTAGGTGACAATCCACTATCGGCTACGGGACACCAAGATGACAAAACACGACTGCGTCGTCATCATCATCAGCATCTCGACTATTACCTTCGCCCAGGGTGTTAGCCAGGACAACAAAAATCAGGGAGTCTCACCATCTGAGCGAAGCGAGGATGCTGCGGGCGCGAAGCGCCCTAGGGGAAAAGCGACGATTTTATTTTCATGCAGGGCCGCCCTCATGCCGTCTCTATCAAATTTCATCCGTCTCATCCAATAATGGGCCGTCCAAAAGACGGGTAGACGGGACTCTGGCTAACACACTGCCTTCGCCTACCTCTCGAACTATGCGTCAGCAAGCTGCAGAGGTACTATGCGAGGTACTATGCGTACTATATCTCGAACTATGCGAGCAAGCTGCAGGATAACGCGTAACCGGAACTGACATGGCTTATTACGAGCGCACCGGCGCAAATCTGATCCCTTTCAATTGGATAGTTATTATCCAATCGTACGGTCCGAACATAATAATGGCTATAGGTAGCTGGGCAGACGCTCCTACCCAGTGCATACGTACAACGTCGCGTGTGACAGCCGCCATGTACATGAAAGCAGGTATCCGTGAGTAATTGCAGCCCCGAAAACGGTAACAAGTGCACACACGGCGACGCATGTAGAAGTCGATTTTTTTCTTCGCCCCGAGGAAAAGAAATTATAAACGTAAACTATTACAAAGGGAATCCGCGGTGTTTTTTTTTAAACAGACGTGTCGCTTCATTCTGTCAACTCTACCAGTTACGTGCTCGTAATGACAGTTTGGTGGGACGAGACAGACTTAATTCCCACTATCGGTGCGGTCACCAAAAGAAATATATTTGCAGCGTGACAGCTTCGGCCAAGATTTGTGAACCTGTGGCAGGGCTGTCTGTTGCACAGCCTAAGGCTAGGCAGGCTAAGAGCCGTAGCACCGAAAAAAAGTCTGTCCACAAAAACAAGAATGCGAAACCCCAACCGGAGTCATAACACTGTAGGCTACCTGGTTAAGCCCGCAGCAAAATCATAATTAAACGGCAGTGACTTTTACCTACACGTACAATGGCGAGCTCGCACAACACAAACACATCACAGGTAAATCATCAGCTAAAGAGAGGAGGACGCACGTAGATCCTCCCTCGGCACTCTGCGGAAATATGCGCGGAATTTGCGCATCATGCCATAACCGACACCTGGTGAGATGAGACAGCGCTCATTCCTGTTCGCGGCATGATTGCAAACTAATAAAAAGGCATTTGTGAAAAACGTCATCGGCGTGTAAAATCAGCTCGCGATGTTAGGTGAATAGCGTGGGCACTGCGGGAACCATACACGCGGTATATTACGTATCACCGACAGAACAGGGATCTATCAAGGCTACGTTACCGTATCTATAGCAACCACCACCACATCGACGCTATGTGCGCAATCACGCACGTATAAACGCACAAACACGCACGCACGCGCACACTCGAATGCACACACACACACACGCACGCAGGCATGCGCACACACACTCCATACGCACGCATACACACACACAAACACACATACGCACACACATACACACACGCGCACGCACACGCACACACGCGCGAACACGCGTGCACCTAACTGCTTACACTCTTCGACATTTCCAACTTTAACCAGAGAAAAAGTTTAACAACTTTATCTAGTCCTAAAGACTTCAAATACATTTAAAATACATTACTTGATTAAATTTAGCCTCGTAACAACGTGTAACTAGTGTAAAAAGCTTAAACCTTCTCATCACATAAAACCAGGTAGGTAAGGCACGTACTTGAAAAAAGTGTACCATCCATTAATTTTCTTAGGATTCGAACCTTTACTTGCTCTAAACGTTTGACCCTATTATAGACGATCGACCCATAATCTATTTCCTCCTACTTTTTCTACAAACCCATGCAGAGATTTCTATTCGAAGAGTCAGTTTTGAAGCGGCATCGATTCATCTACTAACACGTCACTCGTTAAATTGCCACCACAAGGCAAAACACTACCAACAGGCTTCTATAATCACTCGATTTTTTTTCTATTTGCCAAAAATGGGTGATTCTATTTAGAAAAGGACAGGACAGCTTGTCTTTTGACTACATAGCAAAAATATGACACAATCTCTGAAGACATTCATGATTCATCTATAGGCAGGTGAGCACACATGTCAAATCCGCATGCTTAGAAGCATTTGTACGATCTAACCCGTTCATGACCGTTGCTGAACCGTTCAAACCGTTCATGCTGGTTACCAACTTGGCAGTAAATGCTGAGGTACGACTGTTTTCTGGTCCTCCAACTACCTGTTTGTATGTTTTCATACATGTTTTAAATACCTATCGTATATCCATTACAACTAACTACATGCAAAAAACACTCACAACAAAAAATGCCCATCTAAGAAATTCTCTATTATGCAAGAGTTTTTTTAATTACAGTGTTTTAGAGTTTTGCAGATAATATATATATATATATATATGTCTGTCTCAAACAGATGCGCCTACCTTCTTCCAGGGCTAGCTTGCATGAATTGTAGTCTTTGTATTTAAAGGCCACAGGGTTGTTTTCTGAACATCCAGTATTGGCACAATAGCACCGTTCATCATTCTTGATGTTACATCCAAAGCATGACCCACCTGTAAGTGAAGAAACAAAGCATATATTGTATTGCATTAACCACTCGAATTTTTCGTAGTGAAGAATTAACCTAAGTCTAAGATTGTATATTAGTATGAATCTAATAAAAAAATTCCTTCAATTCTGTATATCCAATCCTTGCATTATGCAAATCTGTAAAACGCAAAATCATGTAAAAAAAAACCATAATTTCTGTAAGTGACAAATGCTAACGTGTACACAAAGTGATGGTGAATTCGTGTAGCCCTGCCAAACCTCATACTATATACTGTCATACTATATACTCAGCTGTCGATGGGATATATGGAATATTACAATAACTCTCATATTGAATGTATGCTTGGTTTAGTGCAGAGGACGTTTACCTTTACACACGCACATCACAAGCACTAAGAGCATTCAGGGTGCTGCGAGCTATTAATCATATATAATATATATTAATTATATATGGCTAAATAACTCAGAGTTCTATAATCGATAGATTAGTTGTCCTCAGCTCCTGCCAGCATGAGATTTGAAGAGAAGGCGAGTTAATACTCCAGCACACGATCAAAGTTAAATAAAAAATAATTATATAAATATTATTACTATTAGTATTACACCACATTAGTAATATGCACATTTTGATTGTAATGGCGTTTATACTAAGTACGTGCGCGCAGGAAAAGACAGACCTGCAATGATTTCTCCCTCAGTTTGTTGAACATATTAGGACACCTAGAAACTGATCATGCATTTAGTAATCGAGTCGACTTGCACATAGGCTATATCTGTCTACTCACCCGGCGTGCTACCATGCTATTAACCCTAGCAAATACATATTATACTACTTCTCGGACTATAATAGCAAGCTACCGGGTACAATGTAGTGGTACAGCATGAAAACTGGGTCAACCTTCTGCGAGACCACTGCCGCTCAGGTACGGTCACGTCTCTCGATTCATCTAGGAAAGACTCTACGAAGATGTTTCCCCTACTTGTATCACTTCTATTTACATATACAGAAAACCCCGCATTGTGATCATGCAGATACTATATATGCGTTCGTAACATACATTCAGAAACTGCGTGAGGATTTCTAAGCAAGCAATCTTTTTATTAGCTGTTATTTACACAGCTGAAGTTCTAAGTGTATAACATAGAACATTGCGCGCACGCATTGTGTCCCATATCAGCTGTCCTGAACTATATACATTTTTGTATACAGCGCACATACAATTAATACCAATATACAGCTGACGAGCATGCATGCATATATAGTACCATATGCCATCGTGTGCACTAGTAAACACACAAGATAATGGGGACATTTACAAAGTAAGATCGGCAGTCAGACTTAACACGGTGCTGACAATAACTGCCAAGATACCTTACATTGCATCTGACAGTATGCATTCGAATCGATACGATATGCGCAGCTGGGTTAAAGTTCATTCTTCTATAAACACAAGTAAGTCACTGACCGTGTGCGTACCTATACCACTTACTCTTTTTCGAACTTTGAAAGCACATTATTGATCCTCACATTGAAACTGTTCTTCTCACTTCCGTGAGTCACGTAACTATAGCTACAATTTCTTTTACGGGGGCAAATTAAAGCTAGATCATGCTTATCTGTATAAAATTATGTTGTATAAAACACAACACGACCTTTTCCTCCCAACGCATACTTCGTGGTTAGTTATGTTATGAATTTATAAGACACCCAATCAATTATGTAGACTGTAGTGGTGCTATAAAGTGACGCCCTCATAATCATACGGGTGAGCACACTTCTATTCCTATATCTGCGATGCACACATCAACAACAACCTACAAAATATAAGCTTGGCATATCTTTAGGGGCATTCCCCGGTGTCCGCAGGACGCGACTCCATTGGGGTTTTTCCCATTACTGAAACTAACCCTAACCCTAGCTCGCGCTACTTTGCCGCGGCTTGCACATGCACCCGTGCGGATCGAGGTAGGTGTTACAGAACTAACGCCTAATGTCGACAGTAATTAACTTACAAATCCATATTCTATAGTAATAAACGTACATTATCGAGCATTTGTATAATATGTCACTTACTTTGTTCTAGGTGACAAATGCCATCCTTACTGTCCACGTCCGAAACGGCCTCGCCGTGCTTAACCTCTCGGTTACATGAGAGACCCTTGTCACATTCTCCAAGTGTTCCGTGAAGCCCACCACAGGATTCTCCTTCGACTTTGGCGCATTCCATACAACACTTACACGGATCCCTGACAGTACCACCCGTACAGTTAACTGAGGGAACGCATTCTTCCGTGATGCACTTTTTACACGTGAGGCAACTAACCCCAGTCACTGAGAAGAGGCACAAGAGGAAGAAGAGGATGCATTCTCTTGCCATGCCACTGACAGGCGTGTACCAGCTAGCCTGCTTATTTCGATCTGATACTGATAGTTTCGAAATTCCAGCGTGTGTGCGTGTCGAGCGGCGCTCATCTGACGACGGCAATGCTGATCAAAGTCCGTTTCTGACTCTGAAGGTATTTTTTGACATCCTGTGGAGAACGGCTCACTTCACCGACGAGTTTACATCGAAGTGGTGTCACATTTTCCTAACCGGGTTATATGAACGGAGCAATCGATGCAGACAACACAAGCGTCGCGGCTTCTCGTGCTGTTTACGCGCTGAGTTGTGCGTACGTCGCGCCGCCTAGTGGTCATTATTTACTTGACTAAAACTTGCTCGGCATGTGATAATCACGCCTGCGACACGGACACCGAATAAATAGAGCACATATCAAATAAATTGTTGTTGTTTTTGAAGTTATACATCAACTAGGATAATCCAGTTGACTTATCTATACTGTACTGATAGCCACTCGTTTTAAAAATTGGTGTATTTCCACTGCACCT
This sequence comes from Priapulus caudatus, assembly GCF_000485595.1. Lineage (NCBI taxonomy): Eukaryota > Metazoa > Priapulida > Priapulimorpha > Priapulimorphida > Priapulidae > Priapulus > Priapulus caudatus. The sequence goes on along the minus strand of NW_014577063.1, from coordinate 747,900 downwards.
GTAATCTATGCCGCAGGTGGTTTTACTGCATTTGTAGACGGACTCCATATCGTTGGAATCCCAAACATTGAACGAGTGGTGAGTTCATGCAGCACGAGTCAATGGACTTTGGATTCGGCTAGTGAGCCGTCTATGTGTAGTTTTCGTTTCACTCGCTCCAGCCGAGTGGCGCAACGTAGCTGGAAACGCAAAGGAGTTTTGTAAGTTTAGGTGTTGCTGTGACGTTGTTAGTGGTTAAAGCGGTTTCTGTTCTTATTAGTTAGTACTTATTAAATTAGTACATAAGTAGACGATAGCTAGTTAGGCTGAATGGGTCGTTGTCGTATCAGGTACTACAGATATGTACCCGAGGTACATATATCAGGAGTAGATAATAGGGTTCCCGATTAATATTGCCTATTAGTATTATTGGTAAGAACTTATTTCCATCCCTCAAACCGCCCTAGGTCGTTTCCGATGTGCATGTCCCACCGCCGCGGCGCGTTAGGCGTTTAGGGTTAGGTTAGGGTTAGGTTAGGAAAAAAACTGTTGTGAAAAAAAAATTCGCGGTGGGACCTGCGGCTGCAGACCGGAAGCGACCTAGGGCTGTTCGAGGGATGGAAATAAGTGCTTACCTATTTATATTATCTACTCCTGACATATATATATACACAAAGTGTACCAGACTTGTACTACAGAAGTGTACCCTAACCCTAACCCTAACCCTAACCCTAACCCTAACCCTAAACATATACCTCATATAAAAATATAAACAATACTAAACAACCTAAAACTACCTCGGGTACATATCTGTAGTACCTGATACGACAACGACCCCATCTGCGCTAGTTAGTGCATTATTATTTAACATATTTTGATCACAACTGACTTTATTCAACGCCGAATGCTACGCCAAGAGAACTTGTAGTTGTAATGTCAAAATAACTAACCGCAAGAAAATCAATCATACAGTGACGATTTTGATGTGTACAGCAAACACCAAAACAAAAGTGAGTGACTGAGTCAGCAAAAGGCACGCACACTCACAAGTTTGTTTGGTGTCAACAAGTGAAGTCTATGATGGTAGATGTATATACTATCTATGACTAGTTTTTGTCGATTTTAAGGAATAAGCCTTTCTGTGGGATTTCTGGAAAATCACCATCGAGTACTCCTAGCATCATAATTTATTTAATTGTTGTTATATTCTGATTGAATTTTTCAGGTTTACAATAATAATTGCAAAGTTGGACACGTACTACAGCTTTGCAAGCACAAGATGAACCTCTTTCTACACATCCCGCTTATGCTTGTGTTTCTTTCGTACACAGAAACGTCTTCTCCTATGTAAATAGTAGTGTGGATATTATAGATCTATACCTTTTATACATACACTGATACAGCACACAATGTACATATTTTGTAGTACACAGCCGGGGCGTAAATCCCGGCTCTTAAAGGAGGGGGGGATGGCCTGTACAAATATCCTTCCCTGAGATTCAAAAAAAAAGAGAAAAAAAAGAATAGCTAAAAAGTATGGTTGCAAACATACAAAAACACGTGAAATTGTGAGATTGCAATTCTTACCTGTGTTTTAATACATGTATTACTACTATAGTAACCTAACTGTATGCTCTCTGAAAAGTCATGAAAAGTGTTTTGAATCCTAACTTGTAGGGTTGAGATAGTGTCATCAGACATGAGAATATGGCCCACAGTATGCCTCAGATTGCAGGAAAATGGCTTAAATATTTCAAAATTTTCTTGGGGGGGCATGCCCCAGACTCCCCTAGCACTGCCATTCCTACGGCACGCGGACCTGCCTGCGGCAGCCAAGGTTAATTTCGCTCCCGGCTATCGCCGATCATCTCCCCCACTCCTCGGTACGGATTTACGCCCCTGTACACAGCTAGTATAAAGCTGCATTAGTTAGCTATATGGTTTAACTGGGCACAGGTATTGTAATACATGGCTTCTCTTATTTGACAATTTTCTGTGGGTTAACTTATTTAATTTTGTATAACTAGCAGCAGTTTGTATGTTAGATTTTATGTGGGCAATTTCTACCAAAAATTATCATTATAGCATTTGCTCATGCACATAAAGCACTGCAGAGCTTATAGTTCTAAACTATTGTTTTGTTTTTCTAGACCAGAATGGGACTACCTAACGTATGCCCAGTTTTGGCCAACCAGCGATTGTATCCACCTTAATGTAAGTATTATATCCTTGGATTTGTACATTCTGTATATAACAATTTTAGGTGCATGATCAACCTTTGCCATGTATTTCGACCAGAATTGCAGGTGTAGCATCATATACCTCGATGGTGTCTGTACATGTTCTTCTATAGTTTACACTATCCACAAGTTGCCTTCTTGATTCTCACTACGTGGTGAGAACGACGTAGCATTGTGCATGTGTTCTTTTCTAACAACCAGCCCTGCTGGTTGCTGTGATATCACATTAATTTAAAACACAGGCCTTTTATATGTATAACTGATGTTGTCCACTAACAGAATCGGGGCGAAAATGCCTGTATAATTGTGCTTCGTTTATATCTATCCATTCAAAAAATGTACATTTAACAATATGAGAATTTTACCATAATCAAGAGCTAATAATACCTATAGGTATATTTATTATATTATTAATAGGTATTATTAGCTCTTACCATAATGTAAGCTGCAATGAATACTGTTCTGTCAAGCTGAGAGTAGTTTTATTGAAAAAAAGCTTGAGTCTCGAATTTGACTTTAATTTCCTTGACTTAATTTAAGAGTACAGGTGTTCCATGCAAGATTCCAGAAAAGACCAAATCATGGACAGTTCATGGACTTTGGCCAACACACACCGGAACAATTGGTCCAGGATATTGTAATGATTCGTGGCCTTTTAATGTCAGCCTATTGAAGGTATTACCTAATATTTGAGTCCTTATTGGATATCATGCTGAGACTAGGAGGTTTTTTAAAATATTTCCTGTGTTATGCCCGGCGCACACGTGACTTATTTTTCTCAAGTAAAATGACGCATGAGTCAAATTACTCAACGAAAATCCGCCGCACACGTGAGTAAAATGACGCATGCGTCAAATTACTCAACGAAAATCCGCCGCACACGTCAGTATAATGACGCACGCGTCAAATTACTCAACGAAAATCCGCCGCACACGTGAGTAAAATGACGCATGCGTCAAATTACTCAACGAAAATCCGCCGCACACGTGAGTAAAATGACTCATGCGTCATTTTACTTGAGTAAAATAACTGACGTGTGCGCCGGGCATTAGAGACAAGCTCGTAAAACTACAGAAATACTTTGTCATCATACACCTGATATGTCACTTGCTTATTTGGAGGCTCTACTGTGTTCAGCTGGTGAATGCTCCTATGATAATTACACGGGCCATTGTACTTAATTTTGTATGGCTGTGTTTACTGTTTTAGACAATTGAGAGTGACTTGCTGGTACGGTGGCCATCATATGAAACGGAGAAACCTGAAACTAACCTGTGGTAAGATTATAAACAAACTATGGTTTGAATGGCTATTTGTTTTAGCAGAGATGACCTTGTGTACAATGGAGGATAGTAGGGTTAAGTACATTGTTGTGTTTTAGATGCAGACAGGAAGTAAATAAACAGTTCCATTCTACTCACACTAGACATGATATAGAATACTAAATTCCATTCTTACTAATTTACCGAATGTGCTGACTGATATTAGTTTATCATTGGGCTGTAGCCCATGCAACATAATTTTTAGAGTAAAGATCCAGAGAAATATACCTTGTTATTGGATTAGCAAACTTAGTTGCCTTAATTTGCACGAGGTATCTTTTGTTCAACCGCAACTCTGATATTTTGATTTTCATAATAATAATTGCAATTTGGTGCTGTTACGGTTCAATGTCTGTGTTCTGCAGGAATCATGAGTGGATAAAGCATGGGACATGTGCTGCGTCTCTTCCCTCACTTCGGGGAGAACTTAACTACTTCACAACAGGGTTGAAGCTCAATAAAGATACATCCTTAGAAAGGTAAGTATCTAGTTTTAGTTATTAAGCTTGACATTTACCAAAACTTTACTATTACTTTAATAATAGTTGTTTTTTACGATAAAATGTCTTAATCTCAAATTGTTTATTTTGTTATTTGCAACCCTCATGTTAGGAATTGTTAATAATGTCAATAATGCACTATGTTAATTGATAATTTCGAGTGTTGAGATTTTCACTTGTTTTCACTGTTGAGTATATTTATTTCTCTCTCTCTCTCTCTCTCTCTCTCTCTCTCTCTCTCTCTCTCTCTCTCTCTCTCTCTCTCTCTCTCTCTCTCTCTCTCTCTCTCTCTCTCTCTCTCTCTCTCTCTCTCTCTCTCTCTCTCTCTCTCTCTCTCTCTCTCTCTCTCTCTCTGTCTCTCTCTCTTTCTCTCTTTCTCTCTTTCTCTCTTTCTCTCTTTCTCTCTCTCTCGCTCTCTCGCTCTCTCGCTCTCTCTTTCTCACTCTTGTAGTGTAGTTAGTATGTTATGCTTTACTTTTTGTATTCGTTTACGAACACGTGATCTATGACACTGTTGTATATGCTACACGTGACGGTGGGAATAAAACATACGGGGTCTTTGAGCCTGTGTGATAAACAGAAACAGACGTGTTTACTTGAGTGTTCAGAGGCAAGAGCCTACAACACTATAACTCTCTCTCGCTCTCTCTCTCTCTCTCTCTCTCTCTCTCTCTCTCTCTCTCTCTCTCTCTCTCTCCTCTCTCCTTTCTCTCTCTTTCTCTCTTTCTCTCTCTCTATATATATATATATGGGAAATGCGTGCTAAACATTTCAGTGTCCTTGCTGCTGGTGGCATTGTCCCAACAAAAGATAGTTCAATCCAGTATGAGGTAATCCTGATGTTTGATATGTAATTATTTATAAAACGTCTGTTACCATTGTGTGTGCATGCATACCAAAAGCTCGTGTTGAAATAGGCACAGACCTAATATACATAATTTACTGTTTTACAATTTTTGTGCTAAAAGCTAATATAGAATATAGTGCTGTATTCAGTACAATTATATACATATTAGTATTACATACTAACGTGCTACAATTCAGTTATCTTATAGCTTTCAGACATTGAAAGTGCTATCAGAAAAGGACTGGGAACATCAGGCAATATACTGTGTGCTTGGGAAAAGGTATATCTTATATATATATAGTTAATGATGTAAAGCATAAAAAGGATTAATATACTCCACATCTACTGTTATATGTTACAAAAACAAATTTAATGATTATGCGTCTGACTCGCTATTAAAAGGCAGCGTATGTGATCAATGCACTGTAAAGATGGGACAACACGATTACACATTCTGAAACCTTGATGCTTAAAAAATTTGTTCACAAATATTTTATCATGTAGATAGGAGGGATTTTCACGTGGGTATCTGCGTTAGTGAATGAGGAGCATTCTGTAATTATACAGTATTTCAAGATAGAATTTTGTGTTCCTCCATATATTGCCATCTGGCTAGCTGGGTGTTCGCCATGATGCAGAATGTAATATCTGGTCTTCCACTCATTTCTCCATAGCAAGTTATAGATTTCTAGTTCACTAGAAGAGAGTATACAGCCTGAATTTAATATAACGATCACCGAAATTTAAAGGGATACTAGACTCCAGGATTTTACTGCATACAACTGTACTTACTGTATAACAAATCGTCTATACCCAGACGTACTTGTTACAAGATACCTAATATAATTGTTATAATTAATGTTAGCGTACATCAACGCTACGAAATTTGAACGGCGCCATTGACACCCGCGACCGTGCTGCCACCCTGAAAAAGTTGCGCATTTCTCAATATATTTTGCACGTTACAGACCGAGGGCTAATCACAAAGGTGCAATTATATTTATACCTAAATGCTATTTAACCGAACTATGTTTATTTTCGGACAAATTTATCCATAATATAACTGAAACTATATGTCGTTTATAAGATATTACAATCCTTTTGCTTTTAAATTAATAAATAACACCCTCGGTCTGTAGCCCTTGGCTGAAAAGTCGTTTTGCGCAACTTTTCAGATCGTGCGCTTTGAGTGGCGCTACTACAAACTGTAGTCGTTAGTTTTAAAACATTTTTTAAATATTTCTAATGGTGATTGAACCATTTAACCTAAATTAACTGCAAATAACCCTAGAACCTAGAGTAAAGGATCCCTTTAATTACATTTACCAAGTTTCTTATTTGAATGAGAAATGGGTTGTAGTAGTAATATTAACAGAAATATATGTAGTTGCTTCCTGAGACAATAATATTAAAAAAAAATTTATAACTCAGTAAGCCAATAATCTTAACGTTTTTCCCATATCTTTGTAGCACACAAAACTGAATCATCTGTACAGCATAGAGATTTGCCTGGACAAGAACCTTACCTACATTGACTGCCCTGTTGGAAAAAGCAGCATTTGGCCAGCGAACAGGTCAATTAATAACATCGGAGACCTTATTCTAAGTAACTCTGTCCTTGGGTCTGTAAAAGAATACTGGCATCATGCGAGGAAATTTATTAAGAATGTGAAAGTAATGCAACATAACGTTTATAATAAACGTGGTCGGTATGTTCGAGATACAAGCATTGGAAATATGTTTGGTAATACTGAGTTTTGTTCAGGAAAGGAAAGTATTACATATTTACGAATTGTTCACTCTTAGTTCTTGCATGGTTATCATGTATAATGTTGAAATTGGCTTTTATCGCAGAGTATTGTCGGCAGTACGTGTTATTCGGTAAAAGTGAGATATTGGATTGTATTCTTTTCGTAAGGCAATAAATACACACGATGTCTGACTTCCTCAATGAGTGATCTTAATTAAGAATTTAATATCAGCAATAGAAATGATAAGAATTACAGTCAGCATTGGTTCTATTTGTATTACTCGTGAATATCATGGCCTTTACTGTCTCGGCACTTGCCGTTTTGTCAGGCTCATTTTGAAAATGGTGCTGAAATGCTAATGAAGTGTAACTTTCTTTTGGTGCTTATTTGTAATAAATTTGGTATGTGCTAATTTATCATCGAATTGGTTTCTTGTTATATTATTTTGTCTCAATTATATATAATAATAATTTTTTGGGTTAGGAAAGTCCCACAAGTCGATATTCAAACAAAGCAAGTTATCATGTAGCAATTGCTACCTTTTGAAGTGCAACTGTTTACGTGTCATGCAATGGTGATGATGCCACTACTGGGTCCTTTTACAAGTTGTGCTTTCAATCGAGCACATGTACAACACCAAACTAAGGAAAATACGTCGGAAAGCAATGTTTATCCAAAGTAGGATCCAGTAAACGAGTAGTACATATAGGGGAACAGAGTGGCCGGAGGTTAAATTGGTTATGGGTGAGGAGAGATGGAAAAAAATTCATTTTCCGGTCATATGTTCCTTTTTGAAGAGCAGTTGGTCTTCTCCCCGATCCTGTGCCCTTCACCATTTTGCGCCCTTCTTTGTCTCTTCTCATTTCAGATCCGCCATGCTCCTTATTTGGCTCGTCTTCTTACTGTTCCATTTGCATGTCGATCAGCTCTCCTTGTTATCCTCCAGGGAATCCTCAGATTCCTGTGTCAGCTTGCGCTGTAAACATGTATAATGTAGAAATCATGAACCATAATGCCCCTAATAGCGTTGTCTTATAGTTGGTGCATATATCTATGTTAAACAGCGTAGATGGAATACAGCAGTGAAACATCTAATTGACATTAAAAAGTAAAACGTAATGAAAGTGTCAATGACACTCTAGCTCACCACAAAAAAGCACACAAATGAGAGTGAGAAGAAGTCGGTTTTAATTGAGCAACCATCGACGTACATTATAGAAACGAAGAGTATATATAGGAGAACTCCCATTATATACTCTTGATAATTATGTGTGTAATTTTTTATGTGAAAATAATAAATAATATTATATATATATAAATTATAAATAATTTATAAACAAAAATGAATTACAATTTGTGACGGTAGATGGCGCTATACCCGCTTTGATGTTTCTTAGCATAAATCATTATATCATAATAATAATAGTATAATCATAATAGTATATTAAATGATAATATGTTAATAGCAGGAATTTTGCCTAAAGATATTGTCAATAAAATCTTGTAACACGAACCAGACGAGTGTGACACCGTTATCTGCGTGTCTATATAATGCTATATAATTGCCAAACCCTACCTAATTTGCATAAAACAAATTTAAATATCAAAACCTCTAGCCCTTATTCATACACATACCAAAAATCAGCAAAATCCGTTGAACCTGAACTGACTAATGGCCATTCCCATTTTTGGCAAAAAATTGCCGTGGCTCTAAAGTACGTCGAGTGGCGTGCTCCAAAATAGGACGTTTAATATGGGAGCATAGCAGTAACAACTATACCGAATTTAAAACACGTCGGTCAAACGGTTCCTGAGTTATCGTTGACCGTAGCCAAATGTTGACGGACGGACGGACGTACGACGGACAACGACACCTGGCTCAGTTTCACAGGCACTTGGACCGTTTCAATAATAAAATGATGGTTAATAAATACAACTTGTCAGTAGCCTACTACTACAGTACCAGCAATAGTCTTAATGTTTGATTTGACCTAATAACTTCACTTCAACACCGTTCAATACACCGCTGCAACACATAGCCCGCACGCCATTGTGCATGCACAAATACACAGTAGATAGGATAGTAGATAGGTAGATAGGAGCTCCTATCTACTGTGTATTTGTGCATGCACAATGGCGTGCGGGCTATGTGTTGCAGCGGTGTATTGAACGGTGTTGAAGTGAAGTTATTAGGTCAAATCAAACATTAAGACTATTGCTGGTACTGTAGTAGTAGGCTACTGACAAGTTGTATTTATTAACCATCATTTTATTAATATTGAAACGGTCCAAGTGCCTGTGCTCAGTTTGACGATGTCAAGGTGAGCTAAAAATAAGACAAGGATCACAATGTCATGTTGGGAGAGCAGGCTCCGCCGTGCGGCGGCGGCGCTGCGATACATCAACAAGTGTGCGATACGGATCCTACCAATTTTTGGTTTTCTTTTGATACTATAATATTTACATACAGTACATATTTGCTGCGTATGAACTTTGTATCACGAGATCTAATAAGGGTGCGTACGTAGCAGTTATCACTATATCAGTATATGACCGTGTAAGGGAATTTAAGGCGTATAATAGCCTGTTTCGTAATATCCAAGGCAATTGTTGAATATACCATCCTTTGCCTTTGGCAGCGACAGTGGTAAGCTATCCTACGAGTGCGACTATATAACGTTACTTACTACTTTAGTACTTAGTGTCAAAACTATACGTATATTAATTTGATATACTGTAGCCTGTAGCTATGTAGTATCCCCTTACATCGGGGGTCGGGCCAGAGGAGGGATGTGGCAGGGGTCTACAGCTGGATGGTCAGGCGTACCCGCGTTGGGAAAAAATATCATGAACTTTGTGGGGGAATATCGACTTATATGAAAAATGCTATTTGTAGTCACTCTTCATCATTCCTTGGTGTTTCGCTAGTCTCAGTTACTTTTAAGGATACACATAGGCAGGATGAGGAATGAGCTATCCAATGCATACAGTATATATTACAATAATGATACAATGTAATACTATAGTACTTGACTCCTGATACAATGTATATCAATAGTTATAAATTAGCCATTATACTAGGCATTAATTCCTGCTAAAGATGTCATTCTGTGTCGGGCAATATCTGGTGCGACCCTTGCTGTACGTAGTACTATAGTATTATAGCCTCCAGATCAATGAAGGCTTTTGTAGTGTGGGCCTAGGTGCTATCGAAGAATTATGTTGCCTTACCAGTTAGGTTTATCTCTGTCATATATCGCTCTTGCTGCCACAGTTAGTGTCTGTGTCACTGCTTGTGGTAGAAAGCCATTGGCATTGGTGCTTGTTAATTATGGGGTTAGGTTAGGTGGTTCAAGGATGGAGAGCATGGTCAGGGTGATAACCATTATCTGGTAATGTATGGTAATGAGACATATTAATAAAATAATGTGTCTCTTTCCCTGTGACCTAATGAGTCTGAACCCTTAATTGTTTTATAACCTGTTGTTGTAGTTTGTATGTCTCTGTTTATTATTGAATCACCATGGCACTGTGTGTTTTCTTGTTATAGCCAAGCATGGACTTGTACACTCGCTGGCAGTTGTCTATTCTGACTGTCATCGCCTTTCTGGTGTGTAATGTCAAAACTGCAAATGCAATTATATGTGGTCCATTCATATGCGACGGTGTGGGAGCCTATTGCTGTGATGGAGGTATGTTCAACCAAGTCATGTAGCTCGAAAATATATATAAATTGGTCTTTTCATATATATATATGTAACCGCCCGTAGCCAGGGGGGGTTCGGGGGTTTCGAACGAACCTCCCCCGGCCCCAAGCAAAAATTTTTTTTTTTTTAAATTGCAAGAATTTCACCAGGTCGCTCTATTTAGTGTAATAATTGCAAAATCTCCATCTGTGCGGGACGTGAACAGTGAAACCCCCCTCCACGCACCCCTCCCCAGCTCGAGTCTCGCACTTGCTCCGCTCGCCATGTCCGCGTTGCGCCCCAGCAGGGCGTGTTACCAGGGCTCTCCAGGGATCGCGGACTACCAACCTTGCTCGCGCACGAAAGAAAAAACGCATCTGGAGGGGGTGTAATTTTAAAAAATGTTTCTGGGGAGGGCCCCTACCAGACCCCCCCTAATCGCGTCTGCGCAACTTCTGGTTACGTTTAGACACGCCACCTGTACAAATCCTGTACACCCCCTGCCGAGCAAATTGCCAACATTGAAAAACGAACCCCCCCCAATACAAAGCTGGCTACGGGCCTGTATGTACATATATAAATATATAATATATGTGTTGCTCCCACATATTTTTGAAATAGAAATACAAAGCCAAGAGTGCAGTTGTCTTGGTTTAGTTCAGAATCATTAGAAAAGTAGATTTCACACTAATTACTAATTTCGAACTACTGTTACAATGTATTGTTTTGATGTTATCAGTTGCAAGTCTTCTTACACATAGGGCTTGTTATTATTTTGAGTATTTTGCTACCGGGAGACACTAGTCGATGAATAATCGTGTGTCATCCGATCATGATGGTTTATTTTCAGGCACACGTTGCTGTTGGTATACCTGGTACTCATTGTGGTGGACGTGGGGGATGATATTCATGTTATTCATGCTGCTGAGCGTATGCATGGGATGCTGCTACAGACGACGATATTACTACACACGGGAGTATATTGTAGCTCACGATGTTAACACCGTGCCAGTGTATGGAACCATTCAACCACCGCCAGCAGGATACCAATGGAGTCCTGCACCTGGTGTCGCTCAACCACCCCCATATGCGGCACAGGATGCAAGAAAGCAACCACCATCCTATAATCCTGGTTTTCAGAATGCTTGAGCTCTATGTTTCATTGTCAGGAATTTTATGTAATCGCATTGCAATGAAATGTTATTTACGGAGCGAGCATGGGTCTCCGTTATATATGAACAGTATCCGTCATTCTTATTGATTCTGATATAATGATTCTCTTGAAATAACTCCACATTTTCTCATAGATTTTTGATTTATGAGGATATTAAACACTTGCTTATCCACAAATATGCTAATGAGTCGGGGGCGGGGGGGGGGATAATAGATTGTAGGATAGCTGGGGCAGACCGGAGCCAGTAGCATGTTTTACTGTTTTTTGCTAAACGGCGGAGAAGTAGAGGGAGGTCCCGGGACAAGGGGACCATGACACTGATGGCCCCCTAGATCCACCAGGGACAGTAAAAAGCTTTTGATATTAAAGATCATTCAATCTGTATATCATGGTAATATATGTATATGTCGAATTTGTTATAAGTGTTTTAATTAAAAATAAAGCGAATGTTGCAATCAGAGGCATTTGTTTTGGAAACGATTGAGACCATTTCATGTGGTTTGCATTTGTACAAAGATTGGGAGAGAAAGTTTAGTTCAGTAACAGCACAAACACAAACGGCTTAACATAAGATGGAAGATCATAAATGTTGATGTCCTAACCTCAGACACGTGACCAAAACTAAGACCTATAGTTACCGAGTAGGCCGACATTTAATGATGATGATGATAATGTTGTGTTCGCGCGTTTTAACAAGCATGTTCATTTAAAAACGGAGATAGGAATAGAGCCGCAATGGTCATATGAACTCTTTGAGTCTACTCGTTGTTCAACTCATGATAAGCTAGACTACTTTTGAGAGAAACAAGTGCAGGGGAACATGAGATCAACACATGTCATCCTTCAAGCCTTCATTCCTAGGATCCAGCCATATTTCTGATACAGTAAAACTCGCATAAAACGCCATCGTGTAACTCGTCAATTCGCTGAAGTCGTCATGGAAGTCAAAGTCCCGATTTTTTCTAATGATAAATCCATTTGAATAAACCCCCGCCAAAGTCGTCATTTACAAGCCGTTATTATGTACAAGTCGTCGCCCCAGACAGGTCCAAAGTAATACAAACAACAGTAAAATCCTATATGTATGTCGTCGTCAGAAGTGCCGCTGGCGTAGTGTATGCAGCCCAATGTACCATAGCTGAGATACCGACTGCAGTCGTGCTTCCACTGAGCCATAAATGTGGAATAATTACTTATCGTTGATCGTGCTAATTGTGATCCAGGATGGGATAATTGATCAATGGAGTACGCGGAACATCTTTCCCGCTCTGCTATGCGCGCCGCGTGTGTGCATGTGTGTGTGTGTGTGTGTGTGTGCGTGTGTGCGTGCGTGCGTGTGTGCGTGCGTGCGCGAGTGCATGTGCGTGTGCGCGCACGAGTGCATGTTGTGTGCGTGGCTGCGTGAGTGCGTGTGTGCGTGGCTGCGTGAGTGCGTGTGTGCACGTGCGCGCGATTGCATCATTGCGGCGTAGGCATACACGCTCCCGCGTGAGTGCGTGCGTGCGCGAGTATAAATAAATAAATAATACATAACTAAATGAATTTATATGTATGTATATATATATATACACGCGCGCACACACACGCGCGCGCGCACATATATGTAGGCCTACATATGTATGATAAGTATGTATGTATAATTTAAAAAGCTATATATATATTTATTATATATATATAATATATTGGAATTATATTCTAAATATCAATACAGTATACAAAATTCCACAAGTATATATATATATATATATATATATATACTATATGATATGCTATGATTTGCCCTATATTCATATTTATGCGTTGCTACTCTAAAAGGCGCGGCGTGGGGGCGCCTTTGGCTGCAAGAAGTGTCTAGTGACGTCACACAACATGACGTGTATTGGCTGTTAGATGACCATGTCAATATAAGTGAAATATACATACAAGGGACATGCACACGCATGTATTTAATTAGACTGAGGGAACAGTGATTTTCCGGACGCATTTTTTGGACCATTTTAATTTTCTGGGAACCGGGAA
>NW_014577063.1:729197-734372 GCF_000485595.1 Priapulus caudatus | reverse complement strand
GAGAGAGAGAGCTGCGCAGTCGAGAGAGAGAGAGCGAGAGATAGGAGAGGAGAGGAGAGAGAGGAGGAGACGAATCGAGATCTATAGGAGAGAAGAGATAAAGAGGCAGGAGAGGAGAGGCACGAGACGAGCGAGGCGGCGAAAGAGAGAGAGAGACAGGGAGATAACGAGAGAAGAGAGAGGATGAGACTAGGGAAGACGGAAGAGAGAAGGAGATAGAGGAGAAGAAGACGGGAGAGAGAACAGACGAGAGGAGACGAGAGGAGAGAAGAGAGAGAGAAGAGAAGAGACGGACGAGAGACGAAGGAGAGAGAGACGAGGCAAGACGAGAGCCGAGAGAGAGAGGGAGAGAGAGACCGAGAGAAGGAGAGAGAGAGAAGGAGAGAGGCAGAGACGAGAAGAGAGAAGAGAGAGAGAGAGAGCGACGAGGAGAGAGAGAAGAGAGAGAGGAGGAGAGAGAGAGAGGAGAGAGGGAGAGAGAAGAGTAGGAGAGATGAGCGGAGAGGGAGGAGAGAGAGAGAGAGAGCAGAGAGAGAGAGAGAGAGGAGAGAGAGAGAGAGAGAGAGGAGAGGAGAGAAGAGAGAGAGAGGAGAGAGAGAGAGAGAGAGAAGAGAGAGGAGAGAGAGGAGAGGAGGAGAGATGAGAGAGAGAGGAGAGAGAGAGAGAGAGAGAGAGAGAGAGAGGAGAGGAGAGAGAGAGGAGCGCGCGCGGAGAGAGAGAGAGAGAGAGAGAGAGAGAGAGAGAGACGTAGACAGCGATAGAAAACTGTAGACATTTAATAGACGTTGTATGCCGTAGGTAAAGTTGTAAACAATATGTCAGTTATTCTTATACCGCTACAGTGCCCGCTCAAACTTAGCGCGCAATTACATGCATATTAAAAATAGTATTATTAAACTGTTCGCAGGACTGTCTCGAATTAGAATCGATGAGATGCATGCGACAAGGAGTCGAACCCTCTTCTACAGACTGTGCCGAAGCGGAGCAATTGCAGAGGATGTAGCTAGAAGGGAACTTCGCTGGCTCGCAACCAGATTCCACAACGTTCTCCTCCACTCGGCGCATAGCCATAGAATGCTGACACGCAGCGAGTATACGACCTGCAACGAATGTCTTCGGATGGCGCGCGCATCTAAACGCGTCCAGAAACGACCATACGTGAAACATGTCAAATAGAGTTACTATTCACTTTTAACTCTTTTTCACTATTAAAGATTACATATTGCGATGATTGAAATCTGGTACGATGCGCTGACATTAATTTTATCGATCTCATTTTTCTACCGATGTTGTGATCTCCGTGTAGTTTTTCGTATTTTATTTTACGCACAGACGACACGTGTATGTAAAAGTGCGAATGAATGAATATTTCATAAACATGGCAAGTAACTATTACAGTTGTATAACATTAAGTTGTCATTTTATGGATAAAAATATCGTGATGTACCAAATCAGGTATCATGCCATGACTTTATTGATGGTATACTATTTCTACCAATTACCTCGTCTGTATATTTTAGCCTTATAATAGGTTATAAAACCAGCATATTCCTCGTCTATACTTTTAAACCAGAGCTTTTAAACTTTTACAACTTTACTTTTATATCTGCATATGTAAAGACAAGTTGGCTTATTACAATAAATTTATTTAAAATTGTTTAACATTGTATTATAAAATGCCTTTGTATCTATTATATTATATTTATATGTGTTTACGTAAACATATTTATATTTCCTGACAAATACACCATGCAGTGATTTTGACCAACAGTGACAAAATATATATAACATTATTTATTTATTTACAATTTTCTGACAACTACACACATGATGAATTGTAACTCGCATGGTATCTCCGACGCATTTTACGGTGTACATATATGCCAATTAAAGTCCAATATGCTGGACTGCCAATCACCCATTATTACAAAATGCTATAGTATCTTAGGATTATCTGAGTAGTCCAGCTGGTATGTAGAGGTTCGCCATGTTAGACCATCTCCAGAAGGCTTGTGCATAGATGGCAGTAAAATGTGTCTCCAAAATGACCTGGAAGATTAAACACCGTACGTACTTTTAACAAATTTGCATACAAAATAAAGCAATGGTAAGTACTAACGTATACATATTTGTTTAAAACAAACAACACTTCAGAAATTGGGAATGAAGCGAATCCAAGTGACACTTGAAGATGCACGTCCAATAGAGGAATGCCAGACACACTGTTATTACAGTTGTTGTTAAATCTTTAAGAACCTACAGTAAAATTAAACCCGTTGGTGCGAGGAATATTTAATATATTACTATACCAGTGCTGCCACTCAGGATATTACAAAAAAAAGTATAAAATCTGTCCAGAAAAAAGCATCAAAATTGTTTAAAAAAAGTATAAATTTATATCAACCTATCACGATTTGTAGTCACTTGTTACCTTATACATTGTTACCAAATACATTATAGCCTATGTGCAGCATACAAACAAGCTTCAGGAATGATGTGTGCAATGCCATGAGGAGTTGTCTCTTGAACCCTCAGTCTGGAATATTTCAATGCAGTGTTTCCCATGGCTAATAAGATCTGTGAGGTAGGTAAATGTTTTGTGTGTGATGTGTTTGCGCATTTAGAGGTCCTAGCAAAGCGAGCAGCGCAGGTGCCGGCGAAGCTAGGGGGGTCCAGCGGCATGCTCCCCCGGGGAATTTTTGTAAAAATTGTGCAATTTGGTGCGTTCTGAGCTATTCACAACACCTTGTATGAGACTCTTGAATCTCTTTTTCAAGTTGTCAAAGGTTTCGTCAGCGAGGCGGTGTTTTGGAGAAATTTCTGTGTGGCGGCTGAGAATTTTAGCAAGGCGGCCCGCCTCGCTCGTGTCAATGCAGGGGTAACACTACAATGCGCATTGCTCATCGTAGTGTACCTAAACGTATGTCCAAAGAGTTTTGACCATCTTTAGCAAAAAAAAGTATTTAAAAGTATTTATGCATGAAAAAAGTATGAAAAAAGTATAATACTTTAAAAAAAGTATAAAGTGGCAGCACTGCTATACTATATATATTACATATATTACTATATGTCTACAGGTCTTATATATACTACAAATATTCTATAGGTCTACAGGTCCTATATATATTACATATATTACTATATTATATATGTTATATAAATATATATATAATATATTTGATATATTTGATATATTACCCAAAAGTAGTATAAAGTAATTACCTTCCTTGATCTAAACCAAGCAGAATTCGAACGTTTTCACGGGTTCCAAATTGGTACGGATTTCTGAACACCTGTATATGAAATAATGAGAAAAGTATAATCCCATATCGCATTCATTTCTTCATGGTTCAGCATCAAGAAATTGAGGTCTCATTTATTAGTTAGCCCTAAGGCATTACACCAAGCCAACCTCTTTGCTGACACAAAGAGTGGTCACTAAGTTTCTTACATCCTCCTGGTTCTTGTACGCCCCTATTACTGGAGAAGGGCCTGACATTTTACGTGGTCATCTGAGCCAGGATAGATTGACAGTCCCTAACGGTGAGAGCCAGGTTTCGACACCTTGTGAAATTTCACTGCTTTGGCAAGAGTTGGAACTCACAGCTTTCGCAGTGGAAAATAGACATGCTAACCTCTGGACCACTAAACTCTACCTCATAGAGATATGAAACTCGTAGCGGAAGCCATGCTAATAAACTACAAACCTACTTACCACAAATCTAAATCATATTATTTAAAAAGCCATTATAATTTACTAACCTTGCCTTCCTTCTTTAACCTGGCTGCATCAGCCTTGTTAATGTGATGTTCTATGCTGGTTTCCCCCTTCTTGATAAACGCGTAATGCCAGGCTAGAAGAGCAGCGAGTGCTAAACACACACCGCAGCACAGCAGAAATTCAAATACTATGCAGTTGTATGTCAATTTCTTCAGAAATGGCTTTTCAGCAGGATCTTCCTTGTCCAGCTAAAAATAGTTCATACACGCTTCAATATCTTAATTGCAAGGACTTTCCCAAGTACACGCTTTTTTAGGATAATCTGAATCACAATAGATATTAACATTGTAATTACAGTAACAATTAAGTGACACAAAGTAATGCCTTAGGGTATAATGTTGAAGACAATGCTTTACACTAGAACTAATAATTAATTTGTCGCTACATAAACCATAGAAGTAAAACCTGTTAACAATCTGTGTCACAATATCTTTTGTAATGATAATTTTGAGTTTCTCAGCATTCTGGTGGGTTGTGTTATCACCTAATCTTACGTGTTACCAAACAAGTTTTAACACACTCACAATGTCAGCTGTCGTTTCGGAGATGTTAGTTGCAATAATGGTGTCACTGTTGCTCATCACGAAGGGCTCAATGAGTGAAAGATCCAGGCTTAAATTCACTATCCAAAACTTCAATGGCTGGAATTGAGGCTGAAATAGTAGTTACATCCCCATCAATACAAGCTATAAACCAGAACTTTCATATTCGTTAAGAAGATCAAAGCAGAACCACTAGAGCATGCACTTACACAGGTACACATGCATGCTCACACATATATGACAGTACTAAATGGCTACTGTAACTGCTATTACACTAGCGATTGCTGATAAACAGATACAACATTTTCACAACTGCACAAACTGCACCTGATAAAAAAAACTAGTACAATTATGTATTAGCTTTATTACAAAGCACACGGAAACCGTTGAATGCTACCTATTCAACTAAACTGACCTTCATTTCTAGCTCCTCCTATACATAATACTACGAAGCGCTCTGCTGAACTTATTAGTGCAAACTTTATTTATTAGTGCTCAATAATTTTACTTTACAGTTCTGGGTAGGCAAATACGTACTTTAATAAAATACTAACCTCTGGGTTGAAGAAGTGATCCATAAAAAGTGGGTAGGCAGTTATTGCTACATACGTGCTCCCAATCCACATGAACATACAAAAGGAGAAGAAGTATCTGTGATTGTAGTGCCCCACACAGTTGTTCAGCCAAGCTATGCACCAGTCAAGGATTTACACATTATTATTTACAGTCATATACCCATCAATATGGCTGAGAGGGTCTATGTCACCCGGGGTACTGCCGGAACGTACCCTGGGTACGGTCCGGTATACCGGAACGTACCCTGGTACTATCTAATATGCCGGACCGTACCTC
>NW_014577063.1:684853-728115 GCF_000485595.1 Priapulus caudatus | reverse complement strand
TGTTCCCCCCTTCTTTTACACCTCTTGACCTTTTACCCCCAGCTTCGACATCCCAACTCGTTTTGACGATCCCCCCCAACGACCCGAATATCGTGACCGTACGTCGAGCGGTTAAGATTTGTGCCCAACTGTTGACGCACGGACGGACGCACGGACGCACGGACGGACGGACGATCAAGCGATTCTACAAGCTGCATCTGACTATGTCAGATGAGCTAATGAAATCTATTTGATTAGCAGGCATCATTGTGTATTTCATCCCCTCTAATGACTATGCATGGTTTTCAATTAAAGGCCATGCAAAAATAACAGAAGATAGCCTTCTGTGGAGTAAACATGAAATTCTACATATTCTTTGCACTCTTTGCGAACAATGGCTTTTTTTAATCAAATTTTGTCCTGGTGTGTAGAGCAAACATTATATACCCATGCAGTTTACCCTGGTGGGTTGGTTAACCCATCACATAATTCCACGGGTTTCAGGAGGTTTATCTGGGGGGTCACCTGCAATTAGTAGTTACATACCTTTGGAGGTTTTCCAGGGTGAGTGAGTACGCCCATGAAGTAGTTAAACACTATCATAATCAGGATCCAATGGCCAAACACCAGGTGCCACACCGTCAGGTAGAAACTCCGCAAGACGGTGAAAGGAATGATGATAAGGTAGAAGATGATGACGACGGATAACGTCAAGAAAATCACAAGGCTCACCATGGCCTGAAAAAAAGACATTGTCGTGCTGAAAGTCCCCTTTTGTAGCTGGCTCATATCATACACTGTGTGAAAGCAGTTATATTCACACATATGATACTACGCGTAAAAACGAAGTCTACTGCTGGAAATGATTTATGATACAAAAATAATTCTTTCTATGATGTATGATTAGTTTAATAAACTCTATTATTGATGCTGTGTTATCAATGCACTGGTACACGATTTATTTAGTTCTAAACTTCAAATAATAAAATAACCTTTCACTCATTAACATTTAAGAAAAATTCAACGCAATAACACAACACAAGTTGCTACAAACAAGGGCCGCAGAGCGTCTGGGCTCATCTGAGGTCTGTTGCTACGGTTATAAACGTAACATTTAAGTCGTGCGTAGTGACACCTTTGTTAGGCGCAGATATGCAGATACGCAGTTGCGTACACATCATTTCAGCAACCTTCTGCATTCTGCATACCTCCCAAATTCCATTGGTTGATACAAATCGCGTGCCTGAAACTCCTGTTTTATGGTGCATTGTGACCCCAACCCTAACCCTATTAAAAAAAAAAATTAATTGTTGTAAACATTATTTGTTGTTATTAAATTGTTGTAAATAAATCATGTAAATATTTGCGTTAATTGGAAAAAAATAGTTAAATGGATAAAGATGGAAAAATACAGAAAACAGGTAAATAATAAAAAATCTGATTGGATTCGATCCAATGACCTTTTAGCCGTGATGCCTGTGCTGTACGCGTTTGGCTATCCAGGCTTATTGGGTTTCTAGATTATGAATGTGCCATGAATATGACAACACTGTGACGTCATTGAGGCAGCTCACAGAATCCAATGTTACCCTCCTCTGTGAGCGTCAAAAGGTTATCAGACACTTACTCTTCGCACGTCAGTGGAAAGCACATTTCATGGTCCTTTCAATAAAGTGATAAAAATAGGCGTGTTCAGCGCTGAAATCAAAAACATTTTCAGCATGTCCATTAGTAGGCCAAGTCCTCAGAACAGATTACGTCTGATATCTGACGCTTTCCCCCACTCCCTTTGAGAACTCTGCCTAATTTCGCACTGTGTCAGATGGGTTTCCTGCCGCATCACACTATACACCGAATATTAAGAGCATAGTCGAGCCTGTTGAAGATTTGGTGCCGCAATCCGTATTTCGCTCTACTATACCTTAAGTTAAGGGAAAATATTCCCCGTCGTTTAGCACATCTTGACCTGTTGACCCTGACCCAGCAAATTTTTAATGTCCTGAAGTCCTTTTACGATACCCGCCCCCCCGACGTCCCGACCGTACGTCGAGCGGTTAAGATTTGTGCCCAACTGTTGACGCACGCACGCACGGACGAACGGACGCACGGACGCACGATCATGCGATTCTACAAGCTGCATCTGACTACGTCAGATGAGCTAAAAAGGAAAAGATCTCATGGAATTTAACAGTAGAATGCATATAGCACTGTGACGTGAAGACTCTTCATTGTAACTCACCGGACCCAAGTATTTAGCGAACGTATCGACGAACCAGTACATGGGTTCGAGCATGGCATCGATGACTTGACTCCACGTAGTGAACGAGTTGTAGACGAGCGAGTGGAAGGCCAGCCTACATGCGTCGCGATGTAGCTTTAGTCTCGTTCTCAGACGTCTACACTGGCACAGGCATCGATGCGGGCATTTGAAAAACACTCGCCTCATTTTACCTATGTAAACAAGCATACGGAGATTATGTAGAATTTCCGCATATTATCAAAATATCCAGTGTTCAGTTGCGAAATGAAGCACGCATGTGCTTGATCTTTATATTCATAATTAGATCATAGGGAATGAGACCCTAACATATAGTTATAGAAGTTATAGAGAAGCTATACAAGCCACGACACAGCAGCTTGACTGCAACTTTATATGTCTAGCATTTGAAGTTGGTGGGCTTTCCAAATTCAGCACAGTGTGAGTGTTAATAATATATTCGCTATAACTACTAACACAGCCTACTATCTCGTCTCTTGCGTGTTACCGGGGCGGCTGCCGGGACGAAGTCTAGTACTACTACTAGGTATAATATTACTCAGTAAATTAATTTAGTAATTACTTCGTTGTGGCATCTATCTGCACATAAGTACAAAGTTGAAACATCTATAACTGATGGGGATTTCTATGTGAATTATTTGTGGTACATGATGGGACCAAAAAAAGTAAGTTCTGCACGTGGAGCCAGGAGTGTCAGCAGTGTAAGTAAAGTTCAACTAACCAGCGTTAGCGTGAGTGACACCAACGATGTTTGCACTAAAGAGTGTAACGACGACATGTGCTGTAAGTGTAATTGTAGAGTGGCCGACAGTGAAAATGCCTTGCAATGTGAACTGTGTGAATGTTGGTTTCATGTTGAATGCCAGGATATGGCCCTGGAAACTTACGAACTCTTTAAGAAAGGTCCCAGATACCGACCGTGCAACTACAGACCGGTTAGCCTGACGTCCGTGGCTTGCAAGATCATGGAAGCATGTTTACGGAACCATATTGTGCGCCATATCGAACAGCATCAGCTCATGAACACCACACAACATGGATTTCGCTCAGCGCGGTCGTGTCTGACTAATCTTCTGGAATTTCTGGAAAGTGTCACCAAGCACGTAGCTGAAGAAAATCCTATTGACGTCATATATTTGGACTTCCAAAAGGCCTTCGATAAGGTACCACACAAGAGACCGATTCGGAAACTAAGGGCGTTTGGAATAGAAGGAACCGTTGTCAGTTGGATTGAGGAGTGGCTAAGGGAACGAAGGCAGAGAGTAGTTGTGAATGGTCAACAATCGGACTGGAGACCAGTGACAAGTGGTGTGCCTCAAGGGTCTGTGCTTGGCCCTGTCCTTTTCTTAGTGTACATTGACGACATTGACGATACAGTGACCAGTAGTCTCTCCAAGTTTGCGGACGACACCAAGCTATTCGGAAGTGTCAGTTCGATGGATCAAGTCCACAAGCTACAAGGCGATCTGAACAAATTGTTTAAGTGGTCAGAGGCCTGGCAGATGCTGTTCAACTTGGACAAGTGCAAATGCATTCACATGGGTCATGGAAACCCCGAGGTCACATATCATATGAACAATGTGCCATTAGCCAATGTGACTGAGGAGAAGGACTTAGGGGTTATAGTTAATGCCTCACTAAAACCATCTAGACAGTGTGCAGAAGCAGCAAACAAGGTGCTAGGAGTCATCAGAAGGTGTTTTACCGACAGGTCGAGGCACACCATTGTTCCCTTATATAAGTCCTTGGTCCGTCCACACCTTGAATATGCAATACAAGCTTGGAGACCATATTTGATAAAGGTCATAGAGCTCCTTGCAAAAGTTCAGAGACGAGCGACTAAACTAGTGGAAGGGTTGGGTAGCTTGTCATACCAGCAAAGACTTCAAAGGCTGAATCTTACTACTCTAGAGACGCGTAGAGAGAGAGCTGATCTTATCAAGACCTACAAGATTATGACAGGTTTGGAGAACATTGACCATAGGACATTTTTTTCACCCTCAGTCCTGTCCACCACCAAAGGTCACAGCATGAAACTGTACAAAGAGTGCAGTCGTCGTTTTCTCTCAGAGAGTGATTGACAGCTGGAACAGCCTTCCCCAACATGTTATTGCGGCAAAGGACGTGCTCTCATTTAAAATCGAATTAGGCCGCTATTGGACAGTTCAGGGTTTTATATAAGCACAAGCTGCCTAACCCTTTGATAGCCATGCAAACCCTTGACGTGATGCGGCCATGATGCCGAGGCGTGCCGAGGATTGACACTTTGTGTCTTCCAATCACAGTCTATGCCGCACCTCTCTATTATAACTTCTAGGTATAATACCATTAGAGCACCAAATCGCCGATCTCAGGAACTAGGGCATTCTGCTAGGCTAGAACGGTTTCCTACTATAGAGTTTGGCACAAATACGAAAATAACACGCTGTTTAGCGCACTGCGCTACGTCCTTCTGTTGAATTTTCGCATTTCCGTAATCAGAATAAGCCCCGCCTTCTTCGTTGATGGGCATGAATGGGGCGTCAACGACGTGACCGGTTACTGTGTGTAGGTGTTTGGCAATAATGTTTGCTTTTCGTAATAAATGAAAGGCCCAGCCGATGCATTTCGCACCGAAGTGGAAAAATTTGGCATTTTTACCCGCTTTCGGAAGTGAACGAGTGCGTCATTCATTGAACATTGAAGTTTTTCTTAAAATTATATAATTTTGAAAATCCCTAACCGCGCTACTCGATTGTTTTAGCCAATAAACGTAGCTGTGTGTGTGACGTCTTGCCCGCGCGCTTTATGCTTGGCTTAGCGGGCCTCGAAATGGATATCGGAGGCACGCACCTCGCAACACGCGTGTTTGTTTACATATAGCTTTGTGACATCAGGATGGGCGGTGTCGGGAGTTCTGCGATGATAACCTCGTAATTTCTCAGCATTTCTTAAGGTGCATGGAACATTTTACCAGTTTAGTGGTGTCAGTTAGTCACGGATATGTCACAGTAAGTACTAATTAACCGTATATGTTTCACATACGTTCACCTATTTTGCACACAGGCGGTCGATCATTGTGAAAAATTGTGTGAAGATTTATTTTTATTGAGACGTTCCAAGTGCCTGTGCTTTCATCAGTCTTGTACGTCAATGCACGTGCGCCAAGAGCCATAAACTCAACACAATTTCATCGCTGTTATTGTTTACGCCTGAACGCGTGATTGATCAGGGAATGGGTGCATGTAAGAGGGAGACATTTTCTTTGGGGTTCCGAAAAACACAATTCCACTTGACAATTTCATGAGACATTTCAATTGGAAGCTCTGCATAATAAATGGAACACCAACAAGCCCTTTGACTGACTAGTCAAGAAATTCAAAAGTCTGTATATTGCTCTTATTTAGCCGCCGATACTTCTTATTTAGAACAATGTCTTCATTGTTATCTTCTAAAACTACAGACCATTCGCTGACCGCTGTGGAGACGTGCGCCGGGCCTCGGGCGGTCGCGCGCGCATATCCTGCAGAACTGCGTGTCTCATCCGCGCGCAGCGCTTAGGATCAACAGCAAAGCTGTGCCACGCAATCTTGTATCATATCTCTCTGGATGTGTGGCTGTACAGGTAAATACAGGTAAATTATCTAAAGGACATATATGGCATTATGCTGTTGGGAATCAGTGCATGTTGGCATAAACTCGTATCTGCCTCAGCAAATGAGAATCATTATCATATACTGATAATTTCTGGTTAACCTCAATCCTGGTTTAAATAATACACTTGTGTGCTTTTCTGTGAAATCACCATCTTAGCAATGAGCATATTTACTTGGGAATCAATATTTAAACACATCACTGTACTTCAAGTCATTCGTATCAGTATTCCCCTGCAATCTCAAGAAGGCTGCTTCAGTGTACATACAGACATGTGACTGAGCGTGTGTTGAACGTACATGCAAGCGTGAAGCATGAATGAAAACTTGCGTACACGTTGTGCATATAATTTTCACCCGTATATACGCGTGGGTTTGTGCGTGTATGCCTGCAAGCAAAGCTACTCGTCTTGCTTACGAGTCAACAGATATTCACCAACGAAATAACCAACATACGCACAATAAGGTTTAGCAACTCAAATCCAGCTGAAACGTATGTAGGACTTTGACATATATTCCCGAGTGGTTTAATATCTCAGGTCATGGCAACCTGTTGCATTTTCTATAACAAGGTCACAGAAGCCATTGAGGAAACCTATATGGGTGGAACAATAAATAGCTTGGGTGTAGGAATACTTAACACATCGAGGAGTAAAATTCAACTTGATCAAATGCAAACTTATAATCACGTGCTAACGATAATTAATAGTTGAGAAAATAATAAACATGTACATACGTCTTCTAGCTTATATTGGTCTCAAATAGTTTAATAAAACTACCATCATTTAGTTCATTTTGCAACGCTGACCCCTTTCCTGCCCCCTTTCAATGTTCCAGAATTGTTAAGTCAAGCTACAAATGCTAGGTGGCTCACTTTAGTTAGTCCCAGAAAGGCTACCACCTCATGTTTGTTCTGTTCTACCTTTTTCCTTTTGTTTGAGGTGTAGTTTTTCGTTTGAGCAACGAAAAGCCATGATTATGATTTATATAAAAATTGCGTACAGTGTATTATTTATGATGAGCTGTGTTATAAACAAGAAAGGTAAGACATATTATATTATCTTCCTGTATTATACGTCGTTTGCAGCCCTTGATAGCTCAAGTTATGAAATTCTTTATATAGAGTTGCTGGTGCAGTAACAGGTGTGACGTTGACAATACACGATAAAAACCGTTGTAATTACTGTGTAATATTTCGTTACTTTACAAGGAACAAATTACCACTTAGCCACGTATTTGTATTATGTATTTGTTCAAATACATAAATAGTTCTATATTTGTTATATCAGAAGTGAATAATAATTATACTATATTCTCAGATAATAGAAGTAAGATAAGATAAGATAATAGAATAATAATCTATTATTATTCACTCCTGGTTATATCTAGCAAATAAACTGAAAGCAAATATATAGCAAGCAAGCACCGAAAACTTTAGGACCTATGTTCCATGGTCAGCGCTAGGGAGCAAAAGAAAAATATCTCATGCTATCAATATGATATATAACTATATTATACATACTACAATATATATTATATATATATATATATATATATATATTGCTCATTACTTAACGTTTGTTCTGTAAACAGTTTTAACGTGTTGGTAGGAAAAACGGGTATATATGACCACAGCCCTTTTTCATGTCTTTGTGGACCTTCCCGAAAAGGCTTTATAGTACATTAAGAATACATAATTTACAAGCATAGTATTACATCGCGTAAATATAACACTGCACTATTTTACTAACCAATGGACAATCAACGGTGTAGTGTTTTTAGTTTTGAGACGTAATCGATTTTGAGCTGTTTTAAAAATGAATGAAAATAATTCTGACTCGTATATACAGAGCTGACATATAATAGGTGCCGTCTAAACCGGGTATAACATCATCAATTCACAGGTGGTGCCGATGCTTTGTGCTCGCTGCGAGGACCAGTATTTCACTGCACGGACGGTACAGAGTGCATCCCTGCTAGTTGGCGCTGTGACGGAGCCACTCAGTGCACTGACAAGTCCGATGAAATTGGATGCAATAATTCGTATCAGTTGGAATGCGAGTCTACAGGTAAGGACTTTTAATATCATTACAGTAATGAGCCAATGAGCGATGGAAAGAGAGAAAAGAGAGAGAGAGCGAGAGAGAAAGAGCGAGAGAGAGAGGGGGAGAGAGAGGGCGATAGAGAGGGAGAGAGAGAGCGTGAGTGAGAGAGAGAAAGAGAGAGCGTGAGCGAGAGAGAGAGCGAGAACGAGAGAGAGAGAGAGAGCAAGAGAGAGAGAGCGAGAGAGAGCAAGAGAGAGCGAGTGAGAGAGAGGAAGATCTATAGAGAGAGAGAGAGAGAGAGAGAGAGGGAGTGAGCGAGAGAGTGAGCGAAAACGAGAGCGAGAACGAGAGAGAGCGAGAGAGAGAAAGAGGGAAAGCGAAGGAGAGCGAAGGAGAGAGAGGGAGAGAGAGGGAGATAGAGAAAGAGAAAGAAAGAGATAGCGAGAGCGAGGGAGAGAGAGAGCGAGAGAGCGACTCGGAAAGACGGGGAGATAGAGCGAGATAGAGAGAGAAAGAGAGAGCGAGAGAGAGCGATTGAGAGAGAGGGAGATAGAGAGAGAGAGAGACAGAGAGACAGAGACAGAGACAGAGACAGAGCGCGAAAGAGCAAGAGAGAGAGAGAGAGAGAGAGAGAGAGCGCGAGAGAGAGCGAGAGAGAGAGCAAGAGAGAGCGAGAGAGCGAGAGAGAGAGAGAGAGCGCGCGAGAGAGAGAGAGCGAGCGAGAGAGAGCGCGAGAAAAAGAGAGCGCGAGAGAGAGAGAGAGAGCAAGAGTGAGAGAGGGGGAGAGAGAGCGATATAGAGAGAGAGCGCGAGAGAGTTGGGCACACTGGTACATCTTTGGAGAAATTGGGAAAATTTTAGTGGGTGTATGAATTTAACGCCTTGCTGGCAATGCCACTTCATGGATGTGGGAATTTTGATACAGTCACATGGGGAAGTCGGTATCAGTGTACTAGCCTTAAAAACCGAAGAACCAAGGCTGGTACAGTATCTTAAATATAAATTTTTATATAATTTAAAAAGAAATTAAATATAAACATTTAGAGCAATCCACTACTTTGTTTGAAGTGTAACCAGGGTCCTTTGATCAGCGACCGATGACAAAATTTTTGTTATGTAATTTGCTAGTTTTTTTCATTGTATAGTTCATTGCAGGTATAGTATAAATGAGTATATATATCAGGAGTAGATAATAGGGAATCCCCTTATCTATCTAGGGAATTCCTTATTATCTACTCCTGGTATATATATACGTATCAGGAGTAGATAATAGGGAGGAGTGTGACATCAATAAACAAGGGAAATTCGTCATTTACTAGCCTTATAATACCTACGATTTACTACGCGTAACTCATCCAACTTGAGCTCAAATCGGACACAGTACATTCGCCAATCATCGTGCGAAATCGTTTCCTCGTAGACACCCGCAATCCGGAGATACAGCCTAAAACGTACGACACGATTCTCCATTCTTTGGCCATCAATCCAGCCCATTGCGCGCCTATAATTCAGACAAAAGGCAGCAACACTGCCGCGCAGTCGCTGTGTTTGCTCTCTCGGATAGCTGAATGTGGCGTTGTGGCTCGCGGGGAGATTAGGCATCAACACTCGGCGAGATAACCTTTGACCCGGTACACAGCTACACAGGCCACCTTTGTACATAGCTGGCATGCCTTCACGCACGCACGCCAACCGCATGATTAGCTCGTCGAGTGTTGCGTCGATCTCCAATCTCCCCGCGAGCCACAACGCCACATTCAGCTATCCGAGAGAGCAAACACAGCGACTGCGCAGCAGTGTTGCTGCCTTTTGTCTGAATTATAGGTGCGCAATGGGCTGGATTGATGGCCAAAGAATGGAGAATCGTGTCGTACGTTTTAGGCTGTATCTCCGGATTGCGGGTGTCTACGAGGAAACGATTTTGCACGATGATTGGCGAATGTACTGTGTCCGATTTGAGCTCAAGTTGGATGAGTTACGCGTAGTAAATCGTAGGTATTATAAGGCTAGTAAATGACGAATTTCCCTTGTTTATTGATGTCACACTCCTCCCTATTATCTACCTGATACGTATCAATGGATGGGTATTTGCTAACAGAATTCCAGTGCCACGACAATAGGATGTGCATTAACAAGCACTGGGTGTGCGATGGCATGAACGACTGTATTGATGGCTCTGATGAACTCTCTGGCTGCCAGAAACTTTGCTCACAACATGAGAAATCCTGCAGGTATGTATGCGGTGTGTGCTGCTAGGGCGCTATTCTAGAAGACATGACCCATTGTGTAATGTATTGTAGACATGAAGTATTGTGGGACATGTCTTCTAGACTAGGGCCGCTGTTAGTACGATATAAATATAACTTGCAACCTTGATCACAGTTTAACAAATATAATTTAAAAATTAATCAGAAAATTGATCTCATTAAGTGAACACAAGTGAGTCATTGCCCTAAATAGTGGTACAGTGGTCCCTGCTTTTTGGGCCTCAAATAAATGGATGCATCAACTTACATCTTTAGTAAATACGAACAGGGCGGTATATAGTATATAGTAGTTAGTACAGATAGTTATGTAGATATCAGTGGGTGCATCACACATCGTTAAAAACAGTCCACAGAGACATTATTTTAATAGGGTAAAGCGTACAACACCCTGCTGCTTAATCGGGACTTTTCCGTGGCTCCCAACCTGTCCTAATAAAGCGGGTACGACTCTGCTAATGTTAATCACTAATAATCAGTTTGAAGTGACAATACCCAAGACCCCGTGCACAATATATAGAAGCCTTCATTAAGAATAGAAGGCGTGCAACCGCCTTATGACCGTATTATACTATGACGTTCTTGCGCCATCTATTGGGAGAAAAAACTTAAAAGCATGAATTGCCAGTTTCTAATTCCATCTGAACATGTAAATACCGCTACACAGCAAGAAAGTATTACAGTTTCTGATACATTATTCTTATGTACTAAAGTTTGGGACATGCACACACAATATAGTTGTAATTTTTGAGGTAAATATGAAATATTTTTACATTACTGAGTAATTAGATGCAATTGAAATATAAATCGTCACATTTTTATCAAGATTTCACAATTAACACTAACGATTGTCTTCTTAGTGTTGTAAAAAATACAGGTCCGACATGCCAGGTCCTTGCAACATCTTATAAATCATCCGACATGCCTAAGTGCCTAATCGACACGTCTTAATTTCTAGCTGCGTTTACTTTTGACCATCATGGGGGTTTTTACATAGGCAATACTAAGTGTCACTGTAATATTGCTATAACGCGTTACAATGAAATGTATTAATAGTGTCACGTCAATATACGTTTGTATGTGTGCATACGTGTGTATGTTATGGTTGTTACCTCAAGTCTATAGTCAGTTTCACAAAAATGTTTTGATGTTTGAAAAAAACACATCAATTTCTCTATTCACTCCTGATATAATGATTGGCAATGCAGATCCCCAGGTACTGGATGTGTGCCTGCATCAAAGTGGTGCGACGGGAAGAAGGACTGCTACGATGGAAGTGACGAAGACGATTGTGAAAGTGTGGAAGAAACCTGCATGATTGAGAAAGACATGTACACCTGCAGGTATGCCACACGGAAACAAACCTGTCCTCATTCAGGTAACGCACGCGGAATGCATGAGCAGTATGGTATTACATTCATTAAGCAGCATTGGTAAACATGCATTACTGAACGCACCCAAATAAGAATATATATATATATGGCAAGCACTGCTCATCTTTACCCAAGTTCTGAGTTGATACCTGTGACTGTGTAGCTCATATATGATATTACTATGTAGTTAGTAAATTTACTGATAACAACATCCATATATGTGACTGCCCGACAGTACTGGAGAATGCATTCACCTGAGGAAATTCTGTGATGGAAATGCTGACTGTGTCAACGGAACTGATGAAGACGACCTATGCCAAGCAAACATGTAAGGATATTTTTACTTAACGTGCTATTACTCGTCTGCCTGTGTTATACTGAAGTCCTAACATGACACACTCCTAACTAATGAGTTGCAATCCTTTGGTATGTTCTGACTATTTTCACTTGCATGTTCTGACTACTATCAATCAATAACTTGCAGTATTGCAGTATGCAACTGTGGAAAGCTGTTGAAGAATTATCATTATTATTGTTTGTTATATTGTTATATTTGTTATGTTAATTGTTATTCATTTGTTTTGAATGATTGATAATTCTCCATTTAAGGGTACTCTTGAATCCCGAAATTTACATTATATATATATATATATACTCAGGAGTGTTATGCACAGTGATGTACATTGAAATTCAACATTCATGACTTAGGTGCAACACCACAACGTGTACGGGAGGCAAGTGCTGGAACACACCAGCTGGAGCTCTCTGCACATGTCCACACGGCTTCACGAAGACCGAGTCAAACACGACCTCAACCTGCGTGGACATCAACGAATGTGAAGGCCAGTATGGCCTTTGTAGTCAAGTGTGCGAAAACGTTCCCGGCACCTACCTTTGTAAATGTACCTCTGGATATATATACAGCAAAACCGCAAACACTTGCGAAGCTGAAGGCCTTTATCCGCTGCTCTTTTTCTCAACGAAAAAGGAGATACGGGCAATTTACCTCGAGAAAGCCGAAGCTGAATACTTCTCCGTCTACAAGGGGGGCCACGCTATAACAAGCGTATCTTACGACAGCGTAGATAGTAAAATGTACTGGTTAGATGGCTGCCAAGTGCGATCGTGTTCTATGGGAAACTGTGGCGAATCTGTTGCGACGGTGATTAGTAACGGATTCGTCAGGCCGGAGAAGATAGCAGTGGATTCGTTGGCAAGACGACTCTACGTAATCGACAGCAATCTCAAAGAGATCATCGCCTGTGACCTGGAAGGCATCATCTGCACTAGTTTCGTCAAGGGCTTGTCGAATCCGAAGGATCTAGTGATTAGTCCTTCCATGGGAACCATGTACTGGATTGACTGGGGACAAGAACCAAAGATAGAGAGAGCCGACATGGATGGCTCCAATCGCATCACCCTGTTTAGTTCTTCTCTAGGACACCCTAATTCCCTTACACTGGACAGTGCGATAAGCCGACTATATTGGACCGAGACTCAGTTACAGAAGGTTGAGACCTCTCGGCTTGATGGAACTGACAGAAGAGAGGTCGACGTCACATCCGTGGCACATCCATTCAGCATCGCTGTGTTCCAAGACAAACTGTACTGGTCGGACTGGATGATGTGGACACTCATGTCTGCAAACAAGTTCACCGGTAATGAACAGCATACGCTCCTGAAAGAACGCAACATTCTACCCATCGGCCTGCACATATACCATTCTGTGCAGGAGCCAACCGGACGCAACCCATGCCAAAGCGCCCGCTGCAGTCATCTTTGCGTATTAGCCGCGGAGGGAGGTCACACGTGCACCTGCCCTGCTGGTCACAAGCTTCACGCGAATGGCAGAATCTGCGTGGAGCGATCCGACATGCCATACGTTCTCGTATCGTCCTACGACAAGATAACAAAGCTCTATACCGAGTCGCTCGGTAATGGGGATCACACGCACCTACCAGTAGTCGGACTTCAAGAAGTGACCGCCCTTGCAGTGGACGAGAAAGAGCACACTCTCTACTACAGCGACGCCACACGTAATGTGCTGAACGCGATAGACCTCGACTCACTGGAGGAGAGAAACGTGGTTTCCACAGGCCTAGCGATGATCACGGATATGGCTTTAGACTTTGTTTCTAACAACATGTATTTGGCAGATGCTGCGAGACAATCTATCGATGTCATGACGTTGGGAGATATTTATCGATTACGTCTCGTACAGATGACCGCTCTAGAGAGACCCACTTCCATCGTTGTTCATCCGGCAGCAGGAACAATGTTCTTCACGGCCTTGTGCAGCACCCACGGTCACATTGACGTCAGCTTCATGGATGGTACCAACATAAGACAGTTTATCCGCGAAGAAACAACCGGCACTCCAGTCACCTTGGCAATAGATTACATCACCGATCGACTGCTTTGGTATGACGCAAAAAGGGACCTCGTCGAAACGATATCACTTGACGGAACAGAGCGTATGGTAATGATCAGATCACATGCTGTTATTTCTATGTCAGTGCTTTCAGGTGAAATGTACTGGGTTGACAAACGCGAGAAAAGAGTTTACGTGACCGAAATCCGCAATAGCATACTCGACGAAAGCACTTCTAAACTACTTCTAAGCACGGCTGACAACTACACAGATATCGCTGTTGTACAGCACAGAGAAAACACTGTGAGCAACGCGTGTTCGTCCGGCAAGGGCGGCTGCAGTCACTTTTGTTTACCGATTCCGGGCGGCCGAACGTGTAAGTGCCCCGTCGGATTCTCCGAAGGCGTCGACAACAAGACCTGCACGTCGGAAAAGGTCTGCGCAGACAGCGAGTGGACGTGCGACGATGGCGCGTGCGTTCTGAAGCGGGACGTCTGCGACGGCACGCGCAACTGTCCGGACGGCTCCGACGAGAAGCCGACGACGTGCGCTCCGTGCGACGCGGGCAGCGTGCGCTGCGACAGCGGCCAGTGCATCGACGCCCTCTACTGGTGCGACGCGATGCGCGACTGCAGGGACGGCTCCGACGAGAACAACTGCACGTCTTGCGGCGGCGGATACTTCCACTGCCCCGAGAACACCTGCCTGACGCAGAGTCGCGTCTGCAACGGCGAGCCGGACTGCCTCGACGGCTCGGACGAGACCGGCTGCAAAGCCGCGGAGCCCGTGTACTGCAACCCGGAAGCACAGTTCGAGTGCGCGTCCGGTCACCAGCGGTGCATCCCGCACGAGTGGTACTGCGACGGCGAAGCCGACTGCATAGACGCGTCCGACGAGCCGCCGAACTGCAACGCGATCGCGGCGCAGTGCGCTGACGACGAGTTCCAGTGCCAGTCGATGGAGTGCGTACGGTGGCAGGCGGTCTGCGACGGACGCAACGACTGCGGCGACGCGTCAGACGAGGACGAGTGGTGCCAGCACGCATGCGGACTCGACAACTGGAACAACGGCGGCTGCAGCGACGTCTGCCAGCCGACACCGTTCGGCCCGCTCTGCCGATGCTACCCGGGGCAGCGCATGGGCGGCGACAATCGCACGTGCCACGATATAGACGAGTGCGTCGAGGAGACGCACGAGTGCGATCAGATCTGCGTGAACGCGAAAGCGAGCTACGAGTGTCGCTGCGAGGAAGGCTTCCTCCTGCAGGCAGACGGACACACCTGCCGACCGCTGGAGACAAACGCCGTGTTGGTCTTCTCTCTCCAGCACGAGATCCGCTCGCTGACCCTCCCCGTGAGAAAGTACGGCTCGGCGAATCGCATCTACCAGGCGGGCACGGGGCCGTCGAGCATCTACGCGCTGAGCGGAGACGCCAAGTCCGGAATGATATACTGGACGGACTTGTACAAGGAGACCGTTCATTCGCTCACGCCCGGTAGCGACGCGGCGGTCGTGACCAGCGTGATCGAGATTCCGGCGAGCATCGCCTACGACTGGGTGACCGGTAACCTTTACTGCGCCGACCAGGGATCGTCGGAGATCACTGTGTGTGGGAAACGCGGGAACAGTAGAAAGCCGGATTCGTGCGTCAGCATCATCCAATCGGACATTGACAGACCGAGTAGCATTGCACTGCATCCACTGAAGGGTCTAATGCTGTGGTCGGACAGCGGCACTAATGCAAAGATCGAGCGCGCTTCGATGGACGGCCAGAACAGAGTCGTGATAGTAAAAACTGACATCGAACAACCGCTTTCCTTAACGATAGACTTGTTCAACGAGCACGTGTACTGGGTTGACGCTAGTCTTGACTACGTAGGCAGCTCTGATTTGAATGGACTGTACAGGCGAACGGTACTTGGTAAGGAGTCGGGCTACTTGTACCACCCGCAGGGGTTGGCCATGTTCGGAAGTTGGCTGTACATCGCTGAACAGAAAGCTCTGCTAAAGTTGAACAAGCACAACGGCAGAAATGTGACCGAGCTGCAGAAATTCAATCCCCGTACTCGCGACACCCCGCAGGCTCTGCTGGTGCTGCATCCGAGCCTCCAGAAAGCCCGCGACAATCCGTGCACGTCGTACCCAGGAGTCTTGTGTGCGCTTAGCCAACAGGGCCACACGTGTCTACACGAACGTGGGGCAGTGTACCATAGCACTGGTCACCACGACGACGGAAAGACGAGTTCGGTCTGCGGCTGCCAAAATGGTGGCACATGCTCTACTGGCATATTCGGGGAGGGGTTTTGTGTCTGTACAGACAATTATCGTGGCACATTGTGTGAGGAGGAGCTTAAGACAGCATCTGGCATGCTATGGTTGATCGGCGCAGTATGCTTTGTCCTCGTTATGATAGCTGTGCTACTCGCGCTGTATTACTACCGAAAGAGAATAGGAAAGAATCCGTTCCAGGCAGCTTTCATCTACGATTGGACTTCACTCAAGGATGAGGGCCGAACAGATACGGCTGCCTACACGAATCCGTGCTTCGACCCAGAAGAAGTCAACAACAACCATAACAAGTATATTGTGCAGTGTTATACCTATGATTAATGCTATGGAACGGATTGTATAATGTGATAATTACATCATGTTCTGCTCTTGCAAAGAAATCTTTAATATTTTGCATATGATGATGTATTTAAACTTTTTATTGGATTGTAAATGTGACCCTTATATAAAAATGTGTGCTTAATCCGTATTATTTCAATACATACATTCATTTATTTTTATGGGGATCCATACATAATTGCTCTTTGAACAAAAGTAATATTAGTAATGTCACACGTATTGATGGATCAACTTATATAAGTATTGCCACCATCTAAAATTGGATGACTTTTCAAATTAAGAAAATCTAATCGTGTTCCCGCGATTCTATCCTGCAGGTGTCTAATGCGAGTTCCACTTACGGACATACACTCGGAAGCTGAAGAGGCCTCTCCCGATAACAAGGACTCAGATTACTTGTTTGACGATGACGACTCCGGAATCCGATGTAACAGCATTAGCACCCTCATCGGAAAGCCAAGCAGCAAATTGTAACTGCTGCTGCCATCTGGTGACCTAAAATGTAAATTAGCGAGTTTCTACGAGCTCAAACACCAGATAGGGATCAAAAACAGCCACTTTGTTTGAAGACTAATGAGTGAGATAATTGCAACCAAATCATATTGGTGAGGTGATACTACCTACTATATTCTTGCACTGTATCATACATTGCCTCTATACTGAAAATGGCTTTTTTTCGTTAAATGACAAATCTGTTCCATCACACACATTCTCAACTGTGTATCATTATTTGTCTTTGAAATATATAAAGTCTGATATATACGAATATTATGAAGAGCAACTAAGTGGGTATGGAATTTGTGTGGCGAGTGGAATATTGTTTCACCGGTCTTCGTTTTTGTTTGCGGTTTATATTTTATAATGCATTGTTAAAACGACAACTATAAACCATAACCATAAAATGTTATTTAAACGATTTTCTATCGTTGAAAAGTTTATATTTCATTATTATTTAAATAGGGTGAAAATCACACGTTTTTGTTAAATTTAAATAAAGTTTCACAATACTATGTTGGATCTAATCCTAGTTGATGGGCCTATACATTCAAGGTGGACTTAATTAGGATTGGGTGTCTGATAGGTTACCTCTAGGATAAAGACTAGAGACTATGTAAAGCAGGCTTGAGATGCTGTGAAGTCGACAATGGTTATACCCATGAACAAATTATCATCCTTACTTATGCACTACACAGATTAGTGCCAATTCCATTGGTACCACTACACTACACAACCTGTTGGTTACAGAACCCAATATGACACAGTAACAAGTATAATAACACAGTGCCTAAATAAATGTTTTTATTGACATCTGATATCATTCAATCACTATGTATATTGTATAATATACATGCTATATATTATATAACATGGCAATGTGTCATGTTGTGCATGTAACCAAGCAGAGGCTTCACTGGTAGGACTGCTAGAGTCTGTGCATTAATAACGGTGACACCAACCCATTTCACATTTAACTAATGCGAAAATGGCAATGTATGCTGAGATACATCATATACCAATAAATTTCTAGGGCACAGTCTATCAATATCAGTCTCTGTGGTACATTATAAATAATTGTACACTGTCACTGATAATTACAGACGGTACAGTACTACTACTGAGGTACATCTTAGGCTGTAGACTGTAGGTACTGTGTAGGCAGTGTAGCGGAAGCTAAGCCAAGGAACTACACTCCACACAGTCTACAGTACAGGACCCTGTAGGCTGTACTATAGCATAAGCTAACTTTGCCGCTAAGAACCTACACCATACATCATGGGATAGGGTAGAGCTAGGGTTGAGCTAGCTCTACTGGTGTAGCCCCTTCGTTCTTACTACAGGAGCGGGAGCGCAGGGCTTACACTACACCGCCGCCAGTAGAAATAGAGTAGAGCCAGAGTAAAGACTAAAGGCTAACTCGGGTCGCCCTTACGACCTAGTCGCCGACAAAATTTGAAGATCGTACGTCAAAAACCAGCCAGATCACCGATAAAAACATCGGCAACTAAATTCGAAATGAGTTCTCTTACGATCGAAAATACGGTCGCCGACTGCGATCGCAGGAATAGAAACGGTTCTATTTCTATACGGCGGTCGGCGACAAATCATGAGTGGCAGCCAATCACCGCTACGTGTCGAGTCACATGATTATCAAAAGTCACGTGATTAACAAAATGGCAGCCTACACAGCAGTTTAAAAGGAAGGATTCTTGCACAAACCCTTTCTCAAATATATGATGATATAAATATATCAGATACATGATTATAAATATAACATTAACAAATATATTTTCAGAAAATTGAGAATAGATTTACGAAGTTACCCTACTAGTACTAGTACTTGTTTACTGATGAGTGATGTCATGATTACTGCCTACTGGTGGTATTTAAACTTAGGCTGTTGCTCCTGCAACGGTACCGTCGCCGATTTTTTCTCTCTTAAAGTCACGGTAGTGATGCCAGCGCCATCTATCGGCGAATAATAACTACCGTTGCTTTTGGTACGATATTATATATACGATTTTATACGATATATACGATAACCCTAACCCTAACCCTAACCCTAACCCTATTAAATTAATAAAATTTAATTTTTAATTGTTGTAAAAATTAATTGTTGTTATTAAAATGTTGTAAATAAATCATGTAAATATTTGCGTTAATTGAAAAAAAATGTTAAACAGATAAAGATAGAAAAATACAGAAAACAGGAAAATAATTAGAAAACGGATGGGATTCGATCCTGCGACCATTCATACTTGGCGCCAGCGTTATAACGGTTACGCTGCTGCGACATATTAAAATTAAAATTTTGGATGTGCTATGTATATCGCGAGAAAACAAGCTCAACCAATCAGGCGTCAGTACCGTCAGTACCGTGACTTTAAGAGAAATAAAATCGGCGACGGTACCGTTGCAGGAGCAACAGCCTTAAACTTAAAGCGCCGTTTTGTGTAGACTGGTCCCGGCGTCAAGCTTGCTCTGTTTGTGTTAAAGAATTGCTTGTGCTAGCCACAAGTTCCCTTTTCGCTTAACACTACGTTGGCATAAACAAAAATCCTACGCCATGTAACAGTCGGAGAGCCTGGTCGATTTACGGGTGAACAGATCGAATCGTGGTACTTTCTCAGTTTCTCAGCTGCCGGTTAGCGGTTAGACATACGAAAAATTAGAAAGTATCTGCTTCCATGTAAACCCACCTGATATGCAATACAATGGGTTGTGTTATACAAAGTTCATATAACTAGAATACAACAGTTACATGTGATAAATGCTTAAATTAATGGTTTCCGCTAATCAATGACTCCGCGCCATGTTTATTTGTGTTATTTTGCTGATTGGTTGCTGAATTAGACTGGTACTAGGTCCCACTTCTCGGCTTAGTTACTCATTGGGTTACCCATCGAGTAATCGAGGTGGGAGCGAGTACCAGTCTATTGCTGAATGTACTCTAAGGATCGCGAAGACGGTTAAAAATTGACATTGAAATAGACATTGTGTTCTACTTTAAACTGCTTGAATAAGCATCTATATTGCATTAAAACAAAACAATAAACTAATAAATTAATGCTTGCGGATAAAATATATTATATTACTATTATCATTACGAACACATACCGTCCGCGTTATTCGAATATCTTCCAATTCGGGTCAAAGGTGAGAGACAACTAGACCGAGCGGTTGTTTATTGACTGTGATTTCGTAAAAAAACAATTGAGAAACATTGCCATTTGTGTGTATGTATAACACATAATATTACCTAGTTTATGTAATATTTCTCTCTAACCAGAAATGTATTTATAAATGTACAGTTGTATGAGTGGTATGCAATATAGTACTACTAGTAGTAGTACTAGAACTGATCAGTAATCAGTAATGATAATCACTAAATCAGTATCACTACTCACTAGTCTAGTGACTAGCACTAGCAGTATCGCTCATAGGGTCTATGTGACGAATGTCCCCCAGGTTACTGCCGGAACGTACCCTGGGTACGGTCCGGTATACCGGAACGTACCCTGGTCACTATTTGATATGGTTAGGATTAGGGTTCGGGTTAGGGAGTAGGCGTAGGCGACTCCCTAGACTCGTTAGTGGAGTAGACGAGGTACGGTTCGGCATATTAGATAGTACCAGGGTACGTTCCGGCAGTACCCCGGGGGACATAGACCCTCTCAGCAGCAGTATCACAGTAACTAACTATTATTTCTATTAGTATTAGTACTAGAGTTAAGTAACTATCAGTATCAGACATAGCTCTATTCTAGTACCGGTACTATAGCCCGCGTACAGTTGCTGCAGGAAATGCAATGCCAATGGCAATGGCCAGGCAATGCAGGGTTCTCCCTAGCTCTAGAACTATAGCCCTCCGCTCCGCTGCAGGGCTATAGAACATACTATGGCAATTTCCAGGTAGTAAGCAAAGACAACTTTTTGCGCTTAATAACTTCTTTGGTACGCCAAATAAAGCACATTCTCTGTCGCACAAATGTCTTAAGTTACTGCAAACACTAAAATTAAACTGCAAACTAATGGTTAAATGTTGTACTTGCTATATTACTCGTCGACAAAATTATTTACCAACTTGTCCCCGCCATTTTTCGTTGCGCGGCGCTAGCGCGGTTCTGGGGCTAGTGAGCGGGCACAATGTATTTCCAAGTGGAGGGGTGGGCAGGTTGCACGCGGTTGCAAACCGCGCTAGCACTGCGCAACAAAAAATGGCGGTTTGCAACCGCATGCAACCTGCCCACCCCTTCACAGTCCACTTGGAAATAACTTGTGCCCGCTCGCTAGCGTGCCGGCTCGCTAGCGTGCCCGCTCACTAGCGAAAAATGGCGGTTACAAGTTTGTAAACAATCTTCGTCGACGAGTAATATAGCAAGTACAACATTTAAGCGTTAGTTTGCGATTTAATTTTAGTGTTTATAGTAACTTAAGACATTTGTGCGACAGAGAATGTGCTTTATTTGGCGTACTAAAGAAGTTATTAAGCGCAAAAAGTTGTCTGCTTACTACCTAAAAATTGTCATAGTATGTTCTATAGCCCTGCGATGGAGCGGAGGGCTATAGTTCTAGAGCTAGGTTCTCCCCAGGATAAAATTGAAACAGGGGAAGGGGGGAGGTGAAACTAGGGGGGTCCGAGGGCCTGGTCGAATGGGAATTCTTGCCGAGGTGGCCCCTCAATTGCAAGTAGCAGCAGCTATGGAAATTGCAGTAGCCTCCAAAGCTGACTCACTCTTATTCCTCATGTAGTTTTTGACTATGCGCATACATGTGTGAACTGTTCAAAAAAGCTCTCTGCTGATTGGCTTAGCTTAGCAGTGAGGGTGACCAGCCAATCACAGCGAAGCACACAAGTGTGCTTTGGTTACTGCTCGCAAAATGGCGGCATCAACAAACGATCGATTCCCGCGCTGTCAAACTTTTATTGAGGTGGAATTTAATCGGGGCGGAGGTAAAAATGAAAAACGACGCGGTCATGAATTTATTCTGCACAACAAGACAAATTCTCACACTGTAATTTAAAACAATAAAACAAGAGAACAAATGCCATATGCCATTTGTAAATGTTTTGTTTTGTTAGATAATTAAGATTGAGCGGTAGATAATTAAGGATTTTGACGTGTTTTTCAAGAAAAACATTTTATTCATTATTATAAAATATAATATCACTATAATTGTAATTCGTAGTGTAAATGTGTTATTTTCAACTTAATATTAATGTTACGAGAGGGTCTGGGTTCTCGTAATGTTAAGAGGATATTTTCGAGGATTTTTCATTCTCGTAACTTTGCGATGTTTCTGTCAACGGTTACGAGTGGACGTTAATGTTAAAAGACTAATGTTAAGACTAATTTTGTTTCTGACAACGGCCCCCAGGTTTGCACACAGTACTCTAGGTGGGGTCTGATGAACGTCTTGTACAGGATAAGGAAACACCTTTTATCTACGTACTTGAATGTTTTCTTGATTGATCTCATTACCCCCATCGCTTTGTTCGCTGCTCTGGTACACTGTAGAGTGGGTTTCATGTCGCTATTTATTCATATCCCAAGGTCTTTTTCTTCAGTGATCTCATCTAACACTCTTCTTGTCCCAGCCTCATCGGTCATTGAGTAATCAAACTGTTCGTTATTTCCTCCTAAATGCATCCGTTTCCACTTCCTGACGTGAAACTTTAATAGCCAATTCCTTGACCATTCACACATCATATTTAGGTCATGCTGCAGTAGCATGCAGTTCGTTGTTGTCGATATAGATTTCCACATTTTTGTATCATCCGCAAAGATTTTCCTATCACAAATTGCTATGTCCGGGATATCGTTTACATATACCAGGAACAGTAGTGGTTCTAAGACCGATCCTTGCGGAACTCCTTTATCTACTGACCACCATTCCGAGTACAGTCCTCGAACGCTCGCCCTCATCTGGCGCCCCACGAGAAAGCTTTCAATCCAGTTTATGAGTGTTCCTCTTATTCCATACGTTTTCAATTTTTTCAATAGCCTCATGTGCAGAACCGTGTGAAATGCTTTTTGATAGTCTAAAAAGATGGTGTCGATGCAATTACCATTGTCAATGGCCTTACTCCAAGCTTCAAATGTCTCTAGGAGATTAGTCAGACAGCTCCTCCTTGACGTAAATCCATGTTGGTGTTCTGTAAACAATTTGTTCTCATCTATGAATTTTACTACTTCATCACGCAATAGCGATTCCATGACCTTACAACACACACATGTTAGTGAAACTGGTCTGTAGTTCTCAGCAGCCATCCTTTTTTGAAGATGGGCGAAACCTGCACTTTTTTCAATTTTGTTGGTAGGGTCCCTTCCTGTAAGGATTTTTGGAATATTAATGTGAGTGGCAATGCAAGTCCATCAGCACATTCTTTTAGCAGAACTTTTCGGGTGTATTCCATCAGGTCCTGGTGACTTGCCTGGCTTCAGTTCTCTCAGCTTCTTTTCCATTTGTGCAGCTGTAATCTCAATACTGTTCAAGCTTGTTATTCGGAATGTTACCCACTGGCTCTGTTACAAACACTTGAAATAGTTGTTCAGTAATGATGCTGCTTCTTGGTCGTTGTCTGTTAACATACCTTTTCCTTTGGCTAATCGAGTTATTCCAGCTTTGACCTTCTGTTTCTTGCGCACGTACCCATAAAACTTCTTGGGGTTGCTCTTGAATACATCAACAAGACCTCGCTCATAATTTTTCTTGGCTTTGTTACACAAGTTGGAAGTGATTTTTCTCTGTTTAACACAATTGGCATAATCTTTTTCTCTGCACAGTCTACAGTATTTAAGTAAAATTTCCTCTTCTTCTGTATTGCTTTTCGAACAAGCTTGGTCAGCCATCTTGGTCTCTGGTTCTTATTTGGTGGTCTCTTCTCTGATACATTCCTCTTACTAAGGTCTTCAATTCTTAGCTCCAACTCCTGCCAAGCACTGTTGGTGTCCAAACCTCGCAATACTGTCTTCCAATCAGTGGCTTTGATTTCTGTGTTTAAAGATATATAATCTTCTTTCCAGTAGTTTCGGCCTTCGTACTTGTGTTTCAGGCTGTTTGGGTCCAGGTGTGTTATGGTCGTCCATGCTAGTCCAATGTGATCGCTCTTCCTGATGGGTGCCAAACAACTCACTTCATCGATCATATTCTCATCATTTGTGAAGATCAGATCAAGTTTAGATGGCTCTTGACCTTCTCTATATGATAATATCTTGTCGGTACCGTCACATGTTGCAATAGAAACATGTCCTGGGTCTTGTCGAGAAACCTACTGTGGAATGACAGTGGACTGCAACTGGTGCAATAGTTCACATAATCAACCTCAGGTATATTAAAGTCACCCATAATCAGAACATGCATCTCCTGTCCACTTGCTACCTTAGAGAATAGATCAATCAACTCCTCATTGTTCTCCTGTGTACTAGCTGGTGATCGATAACACACTCCTATGAATAAAACATCCTCTCCAGTTAGTTGGATTTCACACCATACTGATTCAGCAAACTCGCTAACCTCTAGTCTTGGACAGGTTGATGCTTGGAGATCGTTTTGGACCAGTAATAGTACTCCTTCTCCCTGTGCTCCTACCCGATATTTTCTGAAAAGATCATACCCTCTTAGGGTGAACAAACTGTCTGGAGTGTTCTCATTTGCCCACGTCTCTGTGATACCAATAATGTCTGGTTTCAGTTCGTCTATTAGGGCTTCAAATTCGTCTAACTTATTTACAATGCTTTGTGTATTTGTGTAGAAATTTGAAATAGAATAGGTGCTCCTGTACCATTATTTACAACTATATCCCCTCTATCTCCCCCTAGTATTGTCTCAGGCCTGGTTTCCCGCGTTCCTTCTTTAGCTTGACAATCTGTCCGAACCTTAATACCAGATCCTGCTCCCCTTTGCCTCTTCTTTCTTCTATCTCTGCCACTAAGACTCTTGTCCTCTCCATCTTTTTGGGAGTCAAGTCCGGTTTCACGTAGCATTTCTTCCATTTGTCCTTTTTGTCTTTTAGTGCCTTTGCTTGTCGAAGTAACTGACTTCGTACACTCTCTTGTTTCAAGACAACTTTCATCGGTCTGGCTAAAATTCCCTTGTTTTCCGACTGAATCTTGCCGAGTCTGTAAGTCCTATCGATTTCGACGTACTCCTTGCGAGTTCTTTTATAGCCGAACAGTCATGATTCAGCCTTACCTTGCCATCATCGACACCGAAGACAATGACATTGCACTTCCTGCGGTCCCTATCTTGGATTTTCCTTAATGTCTCATCTATTTTAAGGTCTAGAACACTATCAAAAGTGTCATGTATTTTGTCCAAACTATTGCTAGTTTTGACTACACTCTGTTCTAGATCAATCATCCTTGTGTCCAATGCATTCACTTTGGTCTCTGTCACGGATTGCCTCTGATCAAGGCATGATATGGAGGTGAGCAGTTTCACAACACTTACGTTGCACTTTCTACAATACCAGTGTATGCCTCCCAGATCCTTCTCAATTACCTTATATGTTTCAGTTGGTACTTCCTCACACTCAATGTGGTGCCAGAATTGACAAATCTCGCATTCCAAGGACGACACGAGTCCTTCACTACTTTTCCACACGATCCACACGTTTCTACCGCATCGGTGCCACCACCTTGCTTTTCGCTACCTGTCAAGCTACCCCCCCGTATTGTCTTTCATATTTATATTGCTACTACTTGCTGATCCTCTCAGTAACCTTTTACTCGTAGTCCTAGTACTGTAGACATCTATAGCTGGTAATGTTTACCAACACAACAACACAATAATGCACCACTTAGATGATTACAATTATATTATTACGTATTTACGTTTTTCTGTTTTTTTCTTATTGGTGCAAATAGATGCCACAACACATAGTTAGTCTCTTTACTATATATATAGTAAACTGCTTATACTGTTCCTGTTCCTGTGATGACTAGTGTTAGTGTTAGTAACTGTGTAGGAACT
Organism: Priapulus caudatus; assembly: GCF_000485595.1. NCBI lineage: Eukaryota > Metazoa > Priapulida > Priapulimorpha > Priapulimorphida > Priapulidae > Priapulus > Priapulus caudatus. The sequence goes on along the minus strand of NW_014577063.1, from coordinate 702,071 downwards.
AGCTAGCTGGCTGCCTTCCTTTCTTCGTTCCCGACAAGCCACCCCGGGTAACACAGCAAATGAGACTAAGTTGGCCTGTGTTAGAGGTAAAGAATAGACACAGTGCATATATGCTAAATAATTAGTGTTACCTTAGGCTTTTGCCAAGTATCTTGAATGTTTAGTGTAAATTCAGGCGGGAAAAATTGTTTGTTGTTGTTTGACTAATGGATGCACTCTTGTTTTCAATGTAATGCTGTTGCAGCTAGTTAGTTAGCATCGCATGAAATAACTCGTGCACAAGTAACGGAAATTTGAGAAATTCACGGTAAATAACGTAATTAAGTTATGTTAGTAGTACTACTACTAGTATCTATACAACTTTCAGCCAGAGAAGAGCACACTGTAGTGTTAAATCGGAGCGCCGCGAAAACACGTCCTCTCCCATCGACACACCCTGTCCGAATCCCTGTCACCAGCACTGTCACTGACACTGACGCTCATAGGGTCTATGTCCCCCAGGGTACTATCGGAGGTTACCCTGGTAACTATCTGATATGGTTAGGGAGTAGGCGTATAGGCAACTTGATTCGGTCGCCAGTGAGTTTATCTGAAGAATACCCGTACACGTTGGTTGAGCGCTGTCGCTCTGCGGCACTTGTTTAATTAAAAACACGAAACCTATTTAGAGACTGCATATAGCTAAGTGTAGTGTCTGTTGTATTCACATTTAGCAGAGTGATTGACCTTTATGTCATTATTGTTTTTTTGTTAGGTCTTGACTGTATAGAGAACATGGCAGATCTAGTGTGAAGTAATAGAAGGTGAGCATGTAAACACAGTTAATTAGCTCATTAAATTAACGCTAACCTCATTGTGTACATTACTAACAACACGTAATTACACGTTGGGATGCCGTGCAGTGTTGAAACTTTGTTTGTTCGTCTCTGTTAATGAATGTTATGTTACGTCTCTACCACGTAGGAAGGTGTTGTGAATTAATTCTAGCATCTTGACTTAATTTGTCTGACATGATCGATGAACGGTCTGCATTTCCTTTGTAAATGATCATGACCTGTAATGGCTTTCTTCTGGGTAATAATTTGCTTTCTGCGTCAGACCATACATGTGTACTGCAAATCTGTACTTGTTACCGCTCGTTCGGGTAAATAAATGAAGCGCTGATTGGTCGTTTGCCTTTGTCATTAGCGTTCCTGACAGTCAAGAAATATCAAGTGTAATACGATTATGGTTAGAAATTCTTTGACTTGTCAATAGTAAGTTGTGAAATTCAGAATAAATGCAGACCTCCACGTTAATGTCCACTATTGTGCAGCAATTGATTTTAGCGGTAGCTTGTAATCATTGAGAACAAATCAGGTGAAACGTAGGCAATCACGAAAATTACTGCACAGAGCTTTCCAGTTGGGTACAACAATGGCATTTCCCTAGGTTAGTGAGTCGTAAATAGTCTGCCAGAACTGTTGCATGTTGATGTTGCTTGTAAGTCGGTCAGCAGTGGCCAAAGCTAGTTTCATTCGCACTGTGCCACTTGTTCATGAATGATTTTTAGCCCGCCAGAATAAGTATCTAGGACAGTGAATGAGTACGCTACAGCACAGTCACACATTTCGTTTAGATCCACCTGCTAGCCCATGTATGTACACATAATACGCATGAGTCACTGGAGCGGTGAAAATGTTCCAGGTTTTGGTCGACTTATCGTGGTGGTATAATGTGCCACTGTTTACTGTATGACGTGGATTTAGTTTGTTGGTACTTTGGATCCCTAACTGCTTAGTCGTTTCTGTGGCATCGTGATGTGTAAACTTCAGACGAAAGTTAAGCGTGTTTTACATAAATATGTGCAGTTTTGAGTTGATAGCTCACTAGCATGGACAAGCAAACTCCGTGAGCTACACTGTTAGTTTGCATATTATGATCTGCAGGTCAAAAACTTGCTTAGCGATTTATAGTGCTGTATTGTGTGTTTGTATTGCGTGCCATGCGTTGGCAGAACATCTATTTGTGCTATTAAAGCCCTGGACTGTGCATGCATAGAAACATGCGTGTGGTATGTTTATATTGTAATATATGTATATTGTTATAACCAGTTCGAAAAAGTGGTTGCTCTCAGACTCTGCATTGTATTCAATACTGCATCTTTGTGTATAGTGTGTGGCTTTGAATGTTCGTACAATAATTTTAACACCTTTGAAATTTGATTGCATTAGCACAGTTGGTATCCCTCTAGGTTTGCTTGAATTTCGTTCCTCACTGTCATTTACATGCTGTTTAATTGAGTTTTTTTTAGCCAGATCTATAGCCAAACTTTTGTGATTACTGTGTTGCAGTAAGCCGTGGCTGTAAGGTGGTAGATGCATGTAAGATGTTGGCAGAGACTGGTGGTCTAGCGTTGGCTGGAGCCGGCCTGGCCATCACTACTATCGTCGTGCTCATCTATGCTGTGGCCATTTGCGTTTGTTGTCAGCAGAGACCAAAGTAAGTACCAACTCTTTTTTAATCATGCTAAGCCACTGAAATTAGTTGCTTTTATCCTTTTCATCAGACATAGGTGTTATCCTGCGGGGTTACTGTACCTAACTTGTAGTAGCTAGTTTTGTTGTAAGTAAGTGCATTTGATGCAGGCATCTTGAGTAGTAAGTTGCACTGTTACAGTGCTTCTAGTTTTCGAATCAATTATATTCGTTTAGTGCTTCAACAGATGCACAATTTATGTGCTTGCATGAAATTTCACATTCATAATGTACAATCAAGGAAAAAGAAAATACATAGAATAATCATAGAAAATACTTAGAAGTTAAGACTAGCAGGTAGTAGCAGTGACTAAAATGTTTTACGTTTAATATATAGTACATAATAGAATAAATATTAGAACTTCGTGAAAGGTTTATGTTGAACGGATTATCTTGAATTGTCAGAAATACTATTACTAAATCACATTGACAATGATATTGTGATGCTATAGGCTACTTTGTATGTACCTGTGTGTGTGTGTGTGTGTGCGTGCGTGCGTGCGTGCGTGCGTGCGTGGGTGGGTGGGTGCGTGCGTGCGTGCGTGCGTGTGCTTTAAACTACAAAGGGAACATATCCAGACAGATAATTCTTTAGTTTTTTTTCAAGATATTTGCATGTCCTATTGTTGTTCTCCCATTCTATTATCTAGACCTATCTTGCACTGTAGTACGTACCATGTGCAACATGTAAGTGCCAAGTGCTGTAATATCAACATTCGCTTCTGTGTTTAGGTGTGAGGCTGTGAAGATAGATCAGCTGATATCAGTCAGAGCAGAAAATACACTGGATGTGCCCCCAGTGCAGGTCTGTACATTAGTCTCATAGTTTATGGCTTGCTTATTTTGCACGGTTACACCCACAACACATGTCTGGTATGTCAGCCATGCTGCATCTATAAGATGTGCTGTATTCAGAATAAATGAGGCAGCTAGTAGATTGACCTATACACCAGGCATAATGGGCCCGCAGGTCGAATCAGCGAGTGTTGCATAATTAAGGACGTTTTAAAGACAGTGCATAGTAACAAATGGCCGTAAAGTTGACATGTTGACACGCTCGTAAAACCTCGTAAAAACTGGGTGAGCTGGGCCGACTCTCTAAGGGGCTTGATTATCTCACAGATAGGTCGTTTTATGAATGAGAATATCTTTCATGAGTTCAATGAGGCCACCCTTAAAAAATTGTTTGTTTCCACTTTACCTACTCGCCTCTCAGGGTACCGAGTAGGTAGGTAGGTGAAAAATATTTTCTTATTAAAAACAAAATTCCCTCCTATACTCCACAAATTGTGGTACACCCAGCCAATATTTGCATCAGCAGGTGTCCCAGCACTCCCCTGAAAACTTACTATATTCGCACGTGCACTGACGTGTATGCCCCGCTCTTTTAGCTTGCGCTGTGCACACATTAGCCTGTGTGTACATGTACTGCTCTCTCGCTGTGCAGGGCGTGAGTGTGTTTTATCAGCGATTGCAGCTCATAAAGGAGGAGTACACAGATCATGCCCTGGAGATGTAAAATTCACTGATCGTTCCAAGCCACTGAACGTATTAACTCTCCCATCCGAAATTGCTAAAGTAAGGTCCTTTGAAATAGAACTGAGAATACAGGAATTTTGATATTTTACCAGAGACTAAATTTAAAATGTCTTCAACCTGTTAGTGTAACGTTGGAATGAGCGTTCATGTAGAAATGATGTAGAAACAGGTCCAAACTTGTTTTACATTATCTTTAAGTTTTCTTTTCAACACATACCAGGCCTACCAATGCCTATGAGACACAATACTGTGTTCATGTTTAATTTAGTACTATTTTCAGTATATACAGCATGATAAAGTAAAAAAAAGTGTAGAACTCACGAGTTGCTTTTTACCGCTTCAAGAAGGTTTCATCTTCCACAACCGCTTGACTTGAATAAACTTCATATCATGCCATGATATTATAACACCTCTGTATAAAATTATATCAGTATGCGTGCGTGCGTGCTTGCATGCGTGTGTGCGTTTGTGCTGTCACACGCATCACAAACCTCTCTTACCACTGCACCGAGGTGTCCTTATCTAATAGTGTAACTTTGAAGCATAAATATAATTATAAATATTAATCGCCAACGTGTGCTGCAATCATTTCTCGTGTGGGCTGACTGGCAAACTTGGAACTAACAACTGTGCAATCACTGAAGGGAATCATTGAGGCTGTTACTGTTAGAGATAAAGCAGATAGGCAGTCGCACAAATTGTAGCACAATGGCTTTAATACAAAGAATGTTGATGCTTATCATCTAAGATCATTATCATTAAGATAGCAGAGTGCTCACTACTGACTGGTGCTGGTTGGTCAGCAATCTTGGAACTTTAATGGGCATGAAATTAGTGCAGTTGGGCAAATAAAAAGAGAACTGCAATGATGAATAGATGAAGTGAATAGACTCTCATTCATTGACACTGATCAGTATGAGTAAGAAGTTTAGATGTGTCACATTGTCGATGTGTGTCGTCTTTGGCAGAATAACAGCCTAGTTTAGTGTTGGTTTAACCCTCAAGGAGAAATGGTTGTAAAGAGGCAAAGTGAGCTCTTGGGTATAGTCTCCTTAAATCTCACGCAGGAACTTTGGCACCAGTGTTGAGATGTGTACTGTCTCTGTCTGCAAAACTGTTTATCTGCACAGCAAACATTCACACCTTTATTCTGCGATGTATAATAAACTCATATAATTGAGGCCATAATTTAGCTGTCATTGGCTGAATTTACGTGCAACAATATCAAGATCTACACTGTTTCTAAAAATTTCTAACAAATTATAGGCCATATGTACACTCATATATACCCTACCTATGTAAACAGTATATACCTATAGGTATGTACTATACCTTTGGATTTATGTACCCAACAAATATGTACGTATTATTAATAGGGTGCGTGCATACATGCATATCTAGAGTACATAATAGAGATGTAATCTCTATTATATACTCTTGATGCATATATGTTTGTGTTTGCATGTGCATTTCAGCATATGAGCGAGCTTGCATTATTGCAAGAATGTGTAGTAATGTATATATATAATTAGTAGGACGTGCATGACGGTTACAATTGTAATCATAGTATGCTATCCTGATTTACACAATTACAGAACCAGGATTTGACCACGTCAGTCGTCAATGCCGAACCGGACAGTGGGCGATACAGCAATGGTGACGCGCCCAGCAGTCCTACTGCTAGTCCCGAAAACAATGTCATGAACACCTCGTCAACGTCGTCCGAAATAAGGTATGAAATTATGCAGATGTGTCCCGGCTGTGCGAATTCAGAAATTAATTAATAGTGCGTACTTCTGCTCTGCTAATTATCTCCTCTGGTACATTAATCATTCATTTTTTGTTCCATTGGTGTATTTCTCTACTTTCCAAACTTATTTACTCTTTCATACGTCTCCTCTGCCTTTTATTTCCTCTGGTAAATTTGCCATTTATTATTATACTGTTGGCATACTTCTCTACGTTCTGTATATACTTATTTAATCTTTCATACGTCTCCTCTGCTTGTTATTTCCTCAGTTACCTTCATCTTTGATGTTATTCCATTGGCATACTTCTCTTCTTTTCATACTAATCTACTCTCTCATACTTCTCGTCTGCTAATTGCTTTCCCTGGTACCTGCATCTTTTATGTTATTCCATTGGCATACTTCTCTTCTTTTCATACTCATCCACTCTTTCTATCTTTGCTATCTCCTCTGCTACCTGCTACCTTATCGACAAAGGTTTAGTTATTATCCCGATTACGACGTGTAACTTCATGTGGTAGATATATACGCCATCTTTACTTCACACGTGCATCCGCGACACGTTCAGGCACGAAAACAAGACCAGCCGCCGGCTTCCCGAACCGCCTCCTTTGGTCACGAGGGAGGACAGCGCGGCATCGTCAGAGGGCGCCACTGCGGACGTGAATCGGGACGTCCAGGGCGTCGACAATGAGTCCGAGCTTTATGCGTCGGTCAGCGATGACGTTGCGGTGCAAGTCAGTTTGGACGCCAGAGGGCGCCCCGAGCCACCTTATGCCAAGGTGAGCTAAAGTGAAGTTTAGATTGTGGGAGAGTTCGGCCGCGGATATGTTTTCTGTGTTGCCTTGTTTGCCTGTGTTCATGCATTTACACTTATTATATGCAAACAAAGCAGGTAAGGAGGGAAGGAAGTAGGAGTAGGAGTACGAATTTTGAGGTGTGGCTTTTTTCGTTTGTCAATTATTCAATCCATTGATTCGTCTTTTAATTCAGGCACGTTTTTATCAGGAGAAATAGGTTCTGGGGTTCAATTATATGATTTTATGAAAATATATGAGGCACTTGCATGTGCTGAACGCATGATGAGTGTAGTACAGCTTTGAATACGCTACATTGCTATGCTAGGTGAAGAAGCCCAATGCTGCAGCCGAGCCGGAGCCGCCATACTCCAAGGTGACTCCTCCGTTCACGGCCGTGCAGGGAGCCATCCAGGGCTCGGGCGAGGACTCGGCTGGCTACACTATCGTCAGGGAGCCCGCGCCCGACTACAGCACGGCCGAGCCAGAGGACGTGTACGAATCAGTGCAGGTGAGAAATCCTCGCAGAATAATTACTACTTGAAAATGCATTGTCATTCAGAATTGTGAATTAATGCAGGTCAGATTGCTTTTCAGCGAAATTGTTGCGTGTGAAAATGCGTTGGAATGAATTGCGACTCCGAAGCGTTATTTGCGGATAAGCTTAGCTTAGGAAGGGCAGATAAACCCTGCTGTATGGATGGATGTATGTATGTATGTACGTGCTATTTGCGAGGGATGAAAAGTTATAGGCGTATGTTGTATGAAGGTGGATGTTTTAAATGTTAGGAATAACAATTTTACTACAGACTACTACAGTTATTTCCATATTATACTGTGAATCGATTAATATTGTTTGGCTCCTGATTATACTTATAATTCAGACTGCCAGTGTTCATCTACTTATTATTTTAATGTGCATGCATCTGTGTAAGCAGGCCTCACGGGGGAACTTCTGCTGTTACAGGATGCGGAAGCACCCCCACCCGTACCAGCAAAAAACTTTAGTCCTGATGAGATGGAGTGCGATGCCAGTCCAGGAGCCGTTGGTGGCTATCCACCAGGCATTGCCCCTGCTAGCGTCACGGCTGTACAGTCTACAAGCAGGGCAGACAGCAAAGAGAGCTCTTACTTCAGTATAGGTAGGTCAAGTACGTGGGAGAACGTCTTATAACAGTCAGATGCTACAAGTGTATACGTTATAAGAGTATACCGAACGATTGTTGCCTCTGCAGGCAGTGTGTTAGCCAGAGACCCGTCTACCCATCTTTTGGACGGCCTATTCTTGGATGAGACGGATGGAATTTGATAGAGACGGCATGAGGGCGGCCCAATTTTACGCCTGTATGAAAATAAAATTGTCGGTTTTTCCCCCTAGGGCGCTTCACACCTGCAGCATCCTCGCTTCGCTCAGATGGTGAGACTCCCTGATTTCTGGCTTTCCTGGCTAACACCTTGTCTCCAGGTACCTGTGTCTAGACTGCATACCTGTTAACACTAGTCTTGCGCTACAGGCATCCGGGAGCCATTGGAAAACCTCAAGGCGCGTGAGCAGACGAGGCAACTCGAGCGAGAGAGGCAGCAGAATGTTGTCACGACGAGCGGGGCTTCCACCGACGAGGAACATTACTACACGACAGTTCACAGCGATTACGGCGACTCGGATATGTACGCTCAGGTGCGTTACCTGTACTTACCTGTGCTACGTTCAGGTACTTTGCTTTGCCTTTGCTTTGCCTTGTACTCTGCATAAGACAGTAAGATCTGCCTTGTACTTTACTTTACTTTGCATTGTACTTTGCTTTGCCTTGCCTGTGCTTTGTTTACGTGTGCCATGGCTTGAATCAATCTTATGCTGCGTTTACACTGTGTTCCCGGCGGCCACGGCAGCCCCGTTTCAGGCCACCGTGGACAAAACGGGATGAACGTGAGACAACGCGGGGGGACGGAATGGGCAAACGTGACAGGCCGTGATTGCCGTGGATGCTGCGCTAAATTATTAATTTGTCAAAAGATTTGCCATGGCAGTCACGGTGCGGATGAGAAACGTAATAGACCGTAGTAAAACGGGGTGAACGCAACAAAACGTGACAGTACGTAATAGGCCGTAACAAAACTTGGAGGCGGTCCGTAGTGGGACGGGAAGGGGCGGACGGTACAGGACGGGTTCGGCCCGGCGCGTTACGGCGCGTTGCGTTCTACTACGGACTGACACGGCGCGCGCGGTCCTAAAACTGGACTAAAACTAAAAGTAAAGCTAAAATGTTGAGTAGTGGCCCAGCTGCTGCCTTCTGTCTTCCGATAACCATTCGCGCACCCACATGGATCTTGGCCTTCTCATCCGCCTTCTTCCTGACTGCTACACTCTGGCCTTCCCTCTCTGCAACTGCTGCTGGCCTTCTTCTTGCTGATGCAAAGACTGGATGTATGCACCCAGCAAACATGCAAACACAAAATCTTCATCTTGGGCATTCATGATGTTGTCTCGTCGAAATCTCAGAATACAATGATTGCTATTGCTTGGGAGGCCTTCTTTTTATACCGTGGGCACAAACGTGCTCCAAAGCTGCCCGGCGTCCACGTTTCATCCGTAGAAAGCCTTGACAGAACGTGAAAAACGTGTCAGACCTTGATCAGATCGTGAGAAACGTGAGGGACCCCATCAGAACGTGACGGGCCGGGAGGGAACGTACTGGGATCTGTGGTAGACCGCGGACCGAACCGTAGTGCGCCTTGGACCCTCCGGCACTCAGCAGCCCCTTCCCCCCACGGCCCGTCACGGATACCGTGATAGACCGTGAGAAAACTTGGCAAGACCTAACAAAACTTGAATACAGAGGAAAAAATTGCCATAATCCCGCGGTGCACTACGTTTCGGGCAAACGGGGCTGCCGTGGCCGCCGGGAACACAGTGTAAACGCAGCATTACCCACACAATCTGTTTGTGTTCATGTATCAGCTCTGAAAAAAGGATGATGTTCAACTCTTGTAACTAATTACATTTTCAAAAACAATTGAAGCTATATAACTTTCTCATAGTAACGGGTCACGGTTTTTTCCTGCAATTGGCTCAGCTTTGGTGTTTTCTTGCACAGATTATACAACATTTGGCATGCATACGGGGAATAAAGTGATTTAAAAATTAAAGATTTAAAATTTAAGTGATTTAAAAATAAAGTTTTAAAGTGCATATGTTCAAACATATGCAACAGCGTTGTTGTTACTCATCTCGTTTTTGCAAATAATACATTTATCTGTTCATTTATATATTTGCTTATTTATTTATTCCTTCATTTGTTCATTTATCTATACATAAGCAGCCGGCTGTTGTGTGACTGGTTGCTAAAAGTGACAGTATTTGCAGGTTGGGCCGAGAGTCACTGTAGAGGCAAGGGACGGTACGACGCATGAGTCTGGCTGCAACAGCCCTGCGAGTGAGCTGTATGCAGAGATCGATGCGCGCTCTGGTGGCCAGGGTTCGAACCGGAGCTCACTCTATGCAAAGGTGAACTACGGCAGTGCTGGGAACAGCCGGCATGACCCTCCTCCTGAGCCACCTGCCGTGGAGCGACTCTATAACATTACCTATGGCATGGGTAAGAACACGTAGATGTGTGTACTTGTCACAGACACTTTCAATGGCACAAAGCAGATAGCATACGTAGCAATGCAATGTTTAGATGCAATCACTTCGAGCCTGGTTGGCGTGTTTAAAAGTTACTTGGGTAATTTTGCTGATAATGTTTTGTGTGTGGATATACATTAAGCAGATAACATGTTGTTTATGCAACTTGTCAAATTTTAAAGTAAATGTACTTAAACATAAAAAGGAATATATTTTACCATGCTAATTCATAGAGAAGTATTCCGATCACTTGGCTGTATCTGCTTCATTGAATTTTGAACACTGCTTCCACAGTAATTCTTTCTAATGACAGTTATGATGTTCTGAAGAACTGTGGTGAAAACAGTAATACTTTAAACAATGAGTTAAACGTAAATGTGTTTATACACATTTCTGTAACTTAGACAAGCTTTCGACGATTAGCTCAAAAGATGAAAGAGATAACTAAAGAAAGATGATCGTTTTAACATGCTAAGATTATAAAAGTGAGTCTCTCAGCAGATGGGAGAGACCACTCAAAGATGTAAATGATTCGACCGTTATATGGTCTCGTGGCTTGATTGTAAAGAGCAAAGAAATTCTGCATTGTCGGTAAAATGTCAGCAATTGTTTTTGGGTCATAGTGTCAACGGTTCTCCGATGTTGTCTACAATATGGTATTAATTATATTTATTTATATTATCATTAGATATTTATATATATATTATTTTATAATTATTAATTAATTTTTTAATTTTTCACCTGCAGCGTCAGCGCCGACTGTGCCGTCAACGCCGCCGCCTCGCGCGTCGTCACGGCCTGCCAGCGAGCACGTGTCAACGTCGCCGACTCTGTCAACGAGCGTCACCGACCTTTACGCCGTCGTCGACCGATCGCGCAAGAAAACAAACAAGCGGCGCTCGTCGCCGGGCGTGGACTCGCCCGACGGCGGCCGATCGCGTCACTCGGTGCCAGATGGCGCCGGCGGTCGGACGCGTCGCGGCGGCGGAGCGCGGCGATGAGGACCCGCGGCGTACGAGCGCATCGTGGACGCGCTGACGACGTCGTCGCTCTACCGACGCGAACGCCCCCCGAGGGCGGCCTCCGGGACGGCGAGCGCCCGACGCGCGTTGCCGCGGCGACAAGACGGGCAGCCTGACGCGGCACGTCAGCGGCGCCCTCTACTGCTCGTCGGCGTCGATAACGTTCATCGACGACATCGACGACGCTGACGACGACAGCGACGATGACGGCGGCGAGCCGAACTACAGCACGGTCGAGGAGACGGTTGCCGCGGCGACGGGCCCGCTCGTCGTCACGCACTCGCGTCAGTCGAGCCTCAACTACGAGGAGTCGTGGCAGCAGCTGGAACAGCAGAGCAGCGGTGCGGCGGGGGAGACGGCGAATCCGCACGGGCTCGTGCACATCAGCCGGCACCGGCCGACGGCGAATTTGTGGATGCGGCCGGAGCACATCTACCAGGAGCTGGATCCTGAGCTGGTGCGCCGACGCAAGGACAGTGCGCAGAAGAAGGCCCGCCGAAAGCAGGAGGAGGAGGAGAAGAGGATGATGCTCCAGGAGCTAGAGGAGGAGGGGGAGAAGAAGAGGAGGTCCCATTGGGAGGTAGAGGAGGAGGAGAGAAGGAGGTCCCACCGGGACATGGAGGAGGGGGAGAAGAGGAGGTCCCATTGGGAGGTAGAGGAGGAGGAGAAAAGGAGGTCCCACCGGGACATGGAGGAGGGGGAGAAGAGGAGGTCCCATTGGGAGGTAGAGGAGGAGGAGAGAAGGAGGTCGCACCACCGGGAGCTAGAAAAGAAGGATAAGAGGAGCTCGCATAGGGAAACGGAGGAGGGGGAAAAGAGGAGATCGCATCGGGAGCTAGAGGAGGAGGAGAGAAGGAGGTCCCACCGGGAGCTGGAAGAGGAGGATAAGAGGATGCGGCGGAAGCGGGAGGAGGAGGAGGAGGAGAAAAGTATGCTCTGGGCACGCGAGAGAAAGGAGGAGGAGATGCAGTGGACGGACAGTGTGCAGAGGAAGGCCCGCCGAAAACGGGAGGAGGAAGAGAAGGATGCAGAGGAGGAGAAAAGTAGAACACGTCAGGGGTGGGAAAGTAAGGAGCAGGAGATGCAGTGGCTGGACAGCATGCAGAGGAAGGCACGACGAGAACGGGAGGAGGAGGAAGTGAAGCAGAGGAAGATGCAGAGGAAGCGAGAGAGTCAGGAGGAGGAAGAGCAGCAGAGGAAGATGCAGAGAGAGCGTGGGAGCCACGAGGACGAGAATCAGCATCAGCGACATTCTGCGCAGGTGAGTCCGCACAGAGAGTGGGAGAAGGGAGAGGACGAGAGGAGGCGGAAGGAGATGCGGGAAAGGCGATCGAACCCGGGTAGTGGCGTGGAGGGTTACGATGACATGGAGGAGGAGCTAAGCACCCGATTCTGATCGGGGTGAGGTCTTCTGATAATCAACTGTGAGACAATAATGTTATGGCCACTTCTCGAAGCAGATCCCCAGTTTGTCTCTGCCGTAGGTGCTTTTGCGTGTTCAAGATAGCCGGTGTTTGACTGTACCTAGTGCAGAGTCACAATTTCTCCGTGTAACTTATTTCTCATGAGACAGAAAGTGTGTCCGCGGTGCCATCAGAGTAGCTATGTACATTGTCGATGTGTTATAAATTATATAAGTAATGAATGTGCGCTGTAAATACGAGTTACCAGTGAGGGTAGCAATTGATATACCTTGTGCGTGCATAATGAAGCAATTTATTATTATGTTATCAATTATTTCTATTAATAAAAGTTAAAGTTAAAACCTTCCCGCGCCTTCATACGCATAGCGTATAGCTACAGGCGCATAGGGCGGTGCCTATCTCCGTTTCTGTAACCCTGAGGCCCCGCAGCTGCTTTCACAGTAAATGCTACAGTAGGGGGTTAGTCCACTGGTAGCACTGCGAGTTAACTTGCCACACTCTATCTCTATTTGCTGAATGCTAAGCAGAGAAGCCGTGTGTATCATTTTTTAAGTCTTTGGTATGACCCGGCCAGGAGTTGAACCACCGACCTTCCACATACGAGGAGATATTTCTATTAATAACGTGAGGTGACATTATTGGGGTTCGTTCTATCATCAATTTAAGCGCATGTGCTGATTTCACAACATCTTGTGGCACCAAGTGACGCTTTCTGCATTTCAATTGTAGAACGAGCAAGAGAGAGAAATCGAAATATGACATGGTTGAAACGCGGGCTTTTGAGATCTCATATCCTGTACCATATGTAATACACAGCAGAGAGAGAAACAGTTTCCACCTCTGCACTTTCACATAACGCAGATGTATGTGGTATGTTACAGGTCATTATACTACAGGTCTTTATATATACTGACATTTTTTACATAAAAGACACGATTCGGTGGTGGCCTCCATAGGCCATATAGCGAAAAGAAAATTAGGCCAGAAATGAAATGATTTCATACTCAGGAACATACAACTCCAGAATATACCCTAAAGCATGGCCATAATACATGCTACGGATACTGATAAAAAACTTAGGTAGTTTGCTTCATTGACTTTTATTTGGTGTCGTTTTACACATTAGTGGTCGTAATTAGAGGGATAATTAGATTTAAATGGGTTTATATATGTAATTTATTTGCGGTGTTGGAAAACGAATTGCTAATTTCCACAAAATAGTGGAGCCCCCTACTGCTTCGGTTGGGGGGGGGGGAATAAGCTCTGTTATGATTAATTTATGATTAATTATGCGAGGGAAAGACTTGTACATTAGGTTTCGCTACGTGCCCTTTTATGCTTTCTATGCTTTTTTGCGAATGCGTGACTGTAATAATTAACATATAACGCGTGAGTTGTAATCTATTGTTTCATATTACAATTGGTAATATGTGTACATATATGATCTTTTGAATGTGTGCATATCGTATTTAAGGGGAAATCAAAATTATAGGAAGGTAGCACTAAGTAGTTCGTGAAAAGACCTCGATTTCTATATCAATGTGATGAGTGCAATGTCCACTTCGCTGTGTAATTATCTGTAATGAACTAGTTTTAAGTGTGCCATCGTTGTACTGCGTTGAATGGTCTATGTAAACAGTATTGTTTACATTAATTGTAAAGAGAGCACACTATGTCTCTAGATCTATTATTTTATACAGCTAGCAGTTCGGAGTTTCTAGTAAGTTTTTAATGTATTGTGATTCGGTTTATAATGCGCTCACTTTCAACTTGTTGTAAACGCTATTTGTGAAATTTATACGCATTAGTTATTAATGTGCTTCTTACATACATATAGGCCAGTAATCGGCTTGCTGCCCAAGAATGCCATATCAGCTTTCAGTTATAGACACACGAACCAATATCCTCGATTTGAGTAACGAAATCGGAACGCCGCCATAGATCAATCGACGCGTAGCAAGTGAGAGTTAGCGGTACTATAGTATAGTATTACTCTAAGTCAGTGCTTCTTAACCTTTTTTGAGTCATGGACCCCTTTGAGAATCTAGTGAAAGCTACGGACTCCTCCCCAGATAAATGCACATAAGCACATAAACGCAAATGTTTTATGCGCCTGGTTCACGGACCCCCTGAAGCCCATCCACGGATCCCAAAGGGGTTCATGGACCAAAGGTTAAGAACCCCTGCTCTAAGGTAGTGGTACTTGGAAGTGTCTGCGTTGCGTTGCCTGGGCTTTCAATGCTGTCAGATCGCTGGCTGCTGCTGTTGCTCGTTCTCACTGCAGCTATTCCTGCCCAGTCCGGAGCAAAGACAGGCTCTTACGCTTGCTCACATGGATGTCTATGCGGTGCATGTCGAAGACACGTATGAAAGTTAACTGAGTAGAGATGATTTTTCGTGTGTTTTCTTCGAGGCTATGATGTTATTATGCAACGGTCGGTCACTTACGTTATATTAATGCGTGTGTGCGTGTGTGTATATGTATGTATGTGTGTATATGTATATATATATATATATATATATTATATATTGAACTGTAGGTAGAGTAATAAGGAAAGGAGCTTTTTATTACAGAAAGCAAATTGTCATTATCTAGTCAATGATCAATCGGGCCTACCAGTAGTGTAAAGATAAAATAGTACTTTGCGTTTCACGCCCTCCTTGCTCTTCCGTTTTCTGTTGTTATTTGAAGTCTTTCTGTTTGATATACTGGTCCTACTTGCGGTTTAAACCGCTGAGGCCGTTGAAAATTGGAGGTAACGTATTTGTAGGCGCGAGCGAGCTGATTTCATAGAATTCTTTATATATTTGTTAGGAACCTAGGCCGCCAGATAGTAAAGAGATCTGCGTATATAACATAGATAGAATAATGTCTAGCCTCCATCATGTCTAAAGTTAGTGTATAGGGATACAAAGTGCAGTCGCAAATTCGATTGGCATTTAGACCGTATATATATATAAACAAACACACGTGCTCGTGTGTATCTATGGTGTGACGTTTTACATGTTTCTATGTGTGGAGGGATGTTGGCCCCG
Source organism: Priapulus caudatus (assembly GCF_000485595.1). Lineage (NCBI taxonomy): Eukaryota > Metazoa > Priapulida > Priapulimorpha > Priapulimorphida > Priapulidae > Priapulus > Priapulus caudatus. The sequence goes on along the minus strand of NW_014577063.1, from coordinate 686,364 downwards.
ATGGCTATCATATCCCCAGTTATCCATATCCCGGGCTATCAGAGAGAAAAATTAGTGAGAGAAGAGGGAGTTGGTGATAATCATGTTCCCATGCAGTCATTAATGAATACTTTAATCGCTATTTGTGATATTGCTATTTAATAAGTTTGCGATGCAGACAAAATTTGGTAGTAGCGTTCGCATCCTATACGTTCGTATCTTATTACGAAGCCTACGTTCGCGTATGTCTCACGGTGACTATTTTATTAGACGTAATCGGATCCTGGTCAGGATATATTAGTCGGCGCGAAGCTGCTTACTTGAAAAAAAAGCAGCTGTTTTCTTTTCAATTCGTGAATGGAATCATTAAGATATTAGACAAAATCATGTTTTTTGAAAGTTTTACAGGAAAAATCTTCTAGGCGAATGTGTAAATGGGTGTCAGTGCGTGTTTGAGTTTTAACAGTGAATTTACGTTGAGACGTCGTATTTTCGTGTTTGCGATTGTATCGCCCCTGAATCGATTCGAGCTTAGATGGTAAATTAATAGTAAGCGTGTGTAGTTTTGACGATGTAATAGGAAACACTGTCAGTCATAAGTAACCGGCGGGTATGTTCCCATCACGGTGTGTTCATATTCGTTAGCTCATTTTCCTCTATTATTATGTGTTATTGTCGTCTCGGCGTAGCAATTCTGAATTGCGACCCTAAATTGGCTACTGCGGGCTAGTGAAGTAGTAGCAAGTGATAATTTTACGGACGCTTTATATGACTCGTTTGCACATTTTTTGGTTTAGCGGGTTTGCGTAACATCTATGCAATCGTTTTTAAAATTTCACTTTATATTTGGTAGTAGTGTTAGTTCGTAGGGTTCACTCTCAGTGCTGATGATTTGAGATCGGTATCAAAGTAAGTTTCTAACAAATTGTTACACACCGGCAAAACCGCCGAAGCAGTTAATATAATTAAATTAAAGGCTCGTCCTTGGATCTTTATCCGACATGAATCCTTTTCGATGTTTGGTAATAGTGAAACGTGGAGATGATATGCCGATGGTTGATAAAATTCCTTGCTAGGTTTGCGCCTCTTGTGCGTCTCTTAAATGTGTTGATGGGCGGGTGACGCTGTTACAGCGTTTGGTCTGGCCTTGTGGCCCTGTTATAGGATTCGTTGCGTTCTGTGCAGTGTACTTCCGTGCATTATTATAACGAGCAGTGCGTTGACGAGTTGGTATCAGTTGCATAATGTGTTTTCTGTGCATAATTTATATAGTTTTGAAAGGACGTTTTTTGTGATGTCAATAATTTCTGGTATATAACGTGCTTTAACTATTTACGCTAGCTATGCCTTGCATGATTTTTCTACTTCGTCCAAATTGTATACAATGTAGAAAGTGTTAAATACAGATCTATTGAATTAAAATAATTTACATGTTCATACTAATGTTTATACTGTGATTCCGAGATATCTAAATAACAGAATAGAATTAGGAACGTGAGAAAATTATAATTATGAATCGTAACTGTAAAAAC
>NW_014577063.1:668919-683496 GCF_000485595.1 Priapulus caudatus | reverse complement strand
CCCCGTACCTTCCTTGTCCCTCGCTCAGCCCCCTTCATCTTCTGCCGTCCCTCGCTCAGCCCCCTTCATCTTCTGCCGTCCCTCGCTCAGCCCCCTTCATCTTCTGCCGCCCCTCAGCTATATTCCCTGCTGCCTTCATTTTCCTATGCTAATATCGCGTCGCTTGTCGATTTGCCAGCCACGAGAATACTTTTCGGCAAAGCATGCGCACTTAAGCTGGGCAGGGGTATGTTTGAGAGAGATGGCATCTAGAGTACTACTGCCTGTGTCCGAGTCTTCGTAGATGCCATAAAAATCATCATTCTCTATCTTTATTTCGCAGAACTTCTCTTTCAAAAATACCTTTTCTACAATATATTAAAAACATTTCCTATGCTAATATACACGGCGGATGAGGCTCGCGTCGCTCGTCTATTTTCGAACATGCGCACTCAGTAGCTATATGCCTAATTCCGGTCCTGGTCGTATTTCCCATAAAATCAAGAGCATATAGTTGACGTGTTCGTCATTACATCTGTGTGCATGTCTCGTAGGTTACGCCCAGGTTTGCGAGCACATTGGATGACTATCGCATTTTCTAAAGGAAATGTGTAGAGCCCAAATCCACCGTCGCACCGCATTCACTGGACGAATCCCCTTCAAAATTTCCGGTCCCGAAATGGTTGCAATTCTCAATTTATCTCGTTTTTAATTCTGAAATTTTTATTGCACTGACCATCGTATTTATAGTTTAATTTAAGTTCAGTAATAAAGAGCAGCTGTTCAAATAACACCAACTAAGGCCGAAACCATAAAAAAAACGAGAGTAAAATATTCTCAGTCAACTAATTCATTTATTGTGAGTTTATTCACAATCAGTACAGTAATATATTTGCACAGACGGACAATTTATGGTCTTTAGAAACAATTTCCAGATATATGGTCATTCCTAAATAACATATAAATACAAGAACATGTACTAAGTAACTCTATTCGGAAACGGGTCCGATCCCAAGACCGACTTCGACCCTAATAGAGTGTTAGACGCGTTAACGAGTAAAATGACTACCGTTTCTACATTAGAAGCATACGTTCTAATATCATTGAAATCACACAGATAACCTCATTATGCCGTGTTTAAGCCCATGGTACTTGACGCATATATTAGCAACAATTCATATGAGAAAGTCAAGAAATCACACAAATACGTTCAACTAGGCAAGTTTCTCGTGGTGGCGCGGTGACTTTCCTTTCCTCACCGCGATAACATCAGGCTATTCGCGCCCCATCCTAACTACTTACCATACATCTATGTACATAGATTACTTAGTGCAAAAAATTGCATTTTGGCACGCAAAAAAATGAGAAATTCTTATACTGTACTACCGGTTTTTTAAGCAATGCTATATTACAACGTACCATTGTTTAACATAATATAGCGTTGCAGTGGTTGCTATAGTGATGCGTCCTGTGACTGTCTCTCTCGCGAAAAACTTTCACTTCATTTCTAACCACACCTGCCATCAGAAATACGTACTGCATATATCCGTATTTCGCGTTTTTAACAATACAGTAAACACCCGCATAAAAGAACCCGTGGTTTTAAAAACCTCCAGGCTGAAATTGGACCAATAAAGCACCTATTATATAAGAACCTCTTCAGCCTGATAAATTAAACAGGTTAATTCTTATATAAAAAAAAAATACCGAAAATTAGAGCAAACTGGGGTAATCCAAGTATGTGTGCTACACCATTGGAAACCAACAACATGTAGTTCCAGATATAATATCAGATAATATTAATACCTCCTCACAGAAGGATTGGATTTTCCAGGGGGTATTTTGCCTCATTTTCCAGTAAATGTTGGGGCTTGTTTTTGACGATACAGAGGATTGAGGGAAAGGATGGTGTGAATATTTTCTGCAACTATACAATATTGTATAGTACGATAATGTACACAATACCCCCCCCCCAAATTAAGAACCTCTTTAAGAACCTCTTCAGGCTGATTTCTCACTATGTACCATATATATAAGAACCACTTCAGCCTGAAACAGAAAATCACGGGTTCTTTTATGCGGGTGTTTACTGTACACGTCACCACCACCCTCGACGTCTGTCAAACTTATAGCACACGATGTCTATCTATCGCCAGCTCTTCTTTCACGAGCGGAATCCCAATATTTATTGCTGGAAGCTTTCTCTCTTGAAAACGTCACCCGAAATTCTACGAATTCTGGATTTGCTTTCAAATATACTAACGCAAGCACACGCACATAATTACGTAATACTTCGCATTTAACTTAATTAAATGATAGCCACCACGTACAGGCTTCAAAGTAGACGATGAGAGGCAAGGGACATGCTAAATGACTAGGGGCACCACCTCCCCCTTCTAACCGCGCCCCTGAAACACTTCTCTCACGTTACTGTGAGCAACTGTGCGCAACTGTGTGCAACTGTATAGTAACAAAAGCATTCAACTCTTTCAGTCGGTAGCCGCATTTAATCACAGGGCAGAATCTTGTCAACATGCCGCAACACGCTACATCGCTTCAGCATCTTCTATGGTTACCATGGCAATCCTACGACTACGTAAAGCTGACCAATTGGCTGGCGTCTAATGATAACACCAGGAGTGAATAATAATAGTTATATTATTGTAGATATCTATTATTATTATTCACGCCTGATAACATCAGCAACCCGTCAGAAATGAATTATATTTAGCGGCAAATTTGGCAGTAAAAGACAGCCGGACATTAACAGAGGATGCACTGAAAACATTCGGTATGTGTAATATGCGATACTATTTCGAACATTCTCGCGCTATTAACCTCGTCTCATTGTTCTTCAGGAGTCTGCACATCTGGATGTGATCTCCTTTCTAGCCTGATGTTAACTACTGAGGCTACACAACAGCAGAGTCACCAATAAAACACATCATGCAGTCACATGATTACTAACTGCATAGTACTGCATGTCAACCGACCTGAATTATTCAAGTCAAGTTCAACAATAATTACGATTGTGGTCATATATCAGGAACATATAACAGCGTTACATGTAACTCGGGTTACGGAAACGGAGATAGGCACCGCCCTATGTGCCACATAGGCACGGGAAGGATTTAACTTAACTTAACTATAACAGCATTCGGAGATGCGTTAATCTGCCCACCTACCTACAAAGGTGAACCGTACAACGTACTACAAGGACAGACAGTGAGAAAACGAAAGAGTTAGTGTCAGGTAATCACACTAACACTACTAACACACCTACCTCATTTTGACAAACATTGACCGGATCCCATACAAACGTACACAGACAACACGGGAATGTAGGAACTACGCGTATCTTCTGCTTTACGATGTCCTGCACTTCGTGAAATATGAACGATACTTGATATAAAAAAAATCCGATGGCGCGATTAGAGGTAAATGCTAGCATCGAACATAATACTAGCAAAGATTACACGAAACAGCGATAAAAAAATGCGGATACAATGTATTTCACAATACTCTCGTTGATAGTCACGTTGTAATACTTAATTATACCTGCTTCAACTTCACGTAGTGCTAATTAACAGGTAAACATGAACCGTCTGCTAATAGAATCAAGAATCACGAGAGCTGCAGACAATATTGCACTCGTTTGAGTTAGTTAAATTAACATGGTCCTATGAAAGAACGGTTTACGCACAAATGTCATTGCCATTCGAATCACACATTCTGGACATATTTGCACTTATCCTAAATGGACGTATGGAAGGGAGTCTTAAACAAACCTCCTTAACAAAAAACTCTTTTCTTAAAAACGCATTTCTTATACAAAAATACTATCAAGAATATCACCTAGTTATAAATTGAAAATAGCCCAATGTATTTTAGTTCGCATAAATCAACAGGAATAGTGGTAGGGACATCTACCAAGCCGAAGCAATCGCGTGCGTGCGTTGCCACATACGTCACACTAACAGTTACGCTCTCACAATAATTCATTATAGCAAGAACAGCATGACAACACCGAAAAAAACTAACTGTAACTCATTAACATTTTTTCACTACTTTTCAACAATACTACGAAGTCCCCTCCCTTGTGCGCACTAAAAAATTTAGTCCTTGCTTGTTGTGCACTGACCAAGTCTGTGGAAAACTAAAAATATCAATCAGTTGACCGTCGCTAGCATATACACAGTGCTCCATGGTCCATGTGTGAACCGGAATGGTAGCAGGAAATGTTCGTTCACCTCTATGTACTACAACCTTAGTCCACAGTTCCGCATACTTCATAATAACATGCTGTAGGCCACATGAACATCCATCACGACATGGTCAAAATTATCACACTTCCTATTCCAAATGCACTTTGCACACTTCCCGGCGCCTCTGACTCACCGTCCCCACCGTTAAAACGTGGTTCTTTACATTACACATACTTGGCAAGACGCAATTGGATCTGCACACTTAAACTACTCAGCGAAGCATGGATAATCTGTTCATTACGTTCATCGTTTCTGGACAGGGTAAATTACATTACGATCGTGATTTACAATAAATAAGGCCCTTATAAATAAGTGTACCTGACTTTGTAAATGCGACCAACTATCATAATCATACGTGATACTTGCAACAGACTAGTGATGCATTGCTCACCAGCTCTATTACATATTTATCTGTTCAGGAAGACAATGCGATCGGTATTTGACAATGGCATGAGTTGGAATTTGCCTTGCGAAATTATACCGTGCACATTACGATCCCATCAAATGTACAGCACTGGCCCTTCGTAACGAATGAATTTCAATTACGTTTAAACTGTCCGATTTTGTTCCATGGCTAGTCGTAATATTTTTACGACAATCAAGCAGAAGAGGATGAAGTAGTTTCGATCCATCCAACTACAGCATTCCTCCATGCAACATTGCAAGAAGCACCATCGCACTGTGATTGCATAATGACTACGTACTCTTTATTGCAGGTGGTTTCTCATTCCAATGCAACACTCACATGTAGCCTAATGTTGATAAAAATTCTCACTCAACCTATCACTTATCACGTCGGCCCGCTTTAGAAACGTGCAACTTGTATCAGAGCATAGATTCATTTCAACAATTCTCATTTTCATAAGGAAATGCTGGAATTTACGGAAGTACTCGGGGGGAATGCTACCATATTGTTTCCTCGGTTTTTGGAACCTAAAAACACCAAACGCTACCAACGACGACTACAAAATAACCCGTCGGTCACAGATCCGTAAATCCCGCGCCCGATGCATGGTGACTGCCCGCGACGGCACCTCCCCATTGTTAAAACGAATAAATTAAGACAATTTCATAACACGCTCGCTTCGAGACGCCCCCTTCCCTCCCTCCCTGATTCTGTACCACCAAACAGCATGCCCACCCTTTCCTTCCCTCCCCGACACTATGATGACAACCTCCATGCGCCTCGCAGGTGCAGGTGCAGGACCTCAGGTGAGGAGGAAGAGGGAGGAGGAGGACGAGGGAGAGAAGGGAAAAGCAGGGAGGAGGAGGGAGCAGGAGAAGAAGGAAGGGAGGGGAGGAGGAAGGAGGGGGATGAGGAAGAGGGAGAGAGGGAGGGAGGACGAGGGAGAGAAGGGAGAAGCAGGGAGGAAGGGGAGGGAGAGGAAGAGGCGGAGCTGGAGGACGGAGGAGAGGAGGGAGAAGGAAGGGGAAGAGGGAGCAGGGAGAGGGGAAGAATGAGAAGAGGAGGGAGGGAGGAGGTGTAGGACCTCAGGTGAGGAGGGACAGGAAGGAGTAGGAGGAGGAGGGGAAGAATGAGAGGAGGGAGGAGGAACGGAGTAGCAGCAGGACCTCGGGTAAGGAGGGAGGGAGGAGGGAGCGTGAAGGAAGGAGGAGACTACTCGACCAGATCTCTCTTCGTCGGTGGCACTAGGTGGTCAGGCAGCGTGTTCGGTAGCGGGTTGTCATCGAGCCGCACCTTGATGAGGTGGTTTGCTAGCGCCCACTCGTAGTCGTCCAGCATCCCATCCTTGTCAACGTCGGCCAGCTTCCAGATCTTGCCGAGCACCGAGTTGGGCAGCTTCGAGCGGATCATCTCCTGCTTGGCGGCGGCGCCCGTCACCTACAAGCATGAGAACAGGTCGAGATGTTTTTGGAGGAAATATTTAAATTCAAGAAACATTGCATAGTATGCTGTCCTGCTAGGGGGGGGGGGGTCTGGGGGCATGCACCTAGGAGATTTTTGAAATTTGGAAGTGCAGATAGACCATTTCCATGCATCCTTGGAATAATTGGGGGGAATTGCAAGTTCATTCTGTTCTTAGTAAAAGGCCAATTTCATGACTAACAATTCAAAGTCTTGTCATTTTGTAGGAACCATTGAGTCCATTGTCACCGAGTTGCCGTACGGGTGAGAATAGGGTAAAACCCTTTACATTACATACATACACCGCGATATTTATCTGGAGTCCCGGTACTCCTGCGTGAAATTCGACGGAATTTTCCGGACTTTTTACGAAGTTTAAAATTAAAAATGGCATTCATTTTGACAAGAAAAGTACACCTTACCCCCCCCTCAAATTTTTAGTTTTTTTGCATCGATATCAAGAACGACCAAAATGAAAACCGACACCCGGAAATCCGCGAATCTGCGGGAAATTCTCGTGCCGTCACCTTGCCGTCGACGGGGTTCAGCCGCTGGAACGTCTCGTCGTAGTTTGGTTTGTCCTTCGCGACGATCCAGTCCGCGTCATCGCGGCCGGCGTCGACGCCCTCGCCGCTGCCCATGGTGAACGGCGAGTTCTCGGCGCCGCCGAACGCGCCCGCGTGGATCGTCTGTAAGAAGAATGACGAGGAACAACGATGAGGAACAATGCCGAACGCGCCCGCGTGGATCGTCTGCAAGAACAATGACGAGGAACAACGATGAGGAACAACGCCGAACGCGCCCGCATGGATCGTCTGCAAGAACAATGACGAGGAACAACGAAGAGGAACAATGCCGAACGCGCCCGCGTGGATCGTCTGCAAGAACAATGATGAGGAACAACGATGAGGAACAACGCCGAACGCGCCCGCATGGATCGTCTGCAAGAACAATGACGAGGAACAACGATGAGGAACAATGCCGAACGCGCCCGCGTGGATCGTCTGCAAGAACAATGACGAGGAACAACGCCGAACGCGCCCGCGTGGATCGTCTGCAAGAAGAATGACGAGGAACAACGATGAGGAACAATGCCGAACGCGCCCGCGTGGATCGTCTGCAAGAACAATGACGAGGAACAACGATGAGGAACAATGCCGAACGCGCCCGCGTGGATCGTCTGCAAGAACAATGACGAGGAACAACGATGAGGAACAATGCCAAACGTGCCGGCGTGGATCGTCTGTAAGAACAATGACGAGGAACAACGAAGAGGAACAATGCCGAACGCGCCCGCGTGGATCGTCTGCAAGAACAACAATGAAGAACAATACTACGCTACAAAGAACAACGCCGAACACGCCCGCGTGGATCGTCTGCAAGAACAACAACGAAGAACAGCGCTACTCTACTGCGACACGGCCTCACGTCCGAGAAGGGTAACAACGCTTAGAATCTTTCCTTGTGTGCTCATGTGGATCGTCTGCCAGAGCAACAATGAGGAACAATGCCGAACACACCCGCATGGATCGTCTGCAAGAACAACGACAAAGAACAATGCCAAGCACGCCCGCGTTCACGTCTAAGACGTACAATAATGACAGCGTGCCATCCTTACGGAAGCGAACGACAAGCCGCTCGTTCTTACCGGAGGGTTGATCTCGGCCGAGGCGAGGGAATCTTCCTTCGGAATGAGCGCCATCAGCTGCGCGACATCGGTCGCGAGCATCGAGTCGACGGCTTCAAGGAGACGCGGCCGCAGCGAGTGGAACTTGCTGAAGTCCATGTCCTTGAGCTGCTCGCGCATGCGGTTCACGTCCGGGAAGTCTCCCGGCGAGATCTGGTACTCTCGCTGAATCTGGGAAGACGCGTGAATTACGTGAAAGCAGGGGGAAACCAGTGGGAAACCAGTGGGAAACCAGGGAAAAGCCAGTGGGAAACCAGGGAGAAACCAGGGGGAAACCAGGGGAAAACCAGTGGGAAACCAGTGAGAAACCAGGGGAAAGCCAGTGAAAAACCAGTGGGAAACCAGTGGGAAACCAGTGGGAAACCAGTGGGAAACCAGTGGGAAACCGGGGGAAAGCCAGTGGAAAACCAGGGAAAACCCATTGGGAAACCAGTGGGAAACCAGGACCCGGTGTGATGCAGAAACATAAGGGAAATACTGAAGAAGGAAGTTGTTGGTAGACGTCGGGGAAGATTCCAGGAGATGTCTGGTACTGGCGCTGAATCTAGGGGGAATACAGAATATAGAACATATAGAATATAGACATAGGCGGAATCATGAAGAAAGGAATCATCTAATCTGTAGACATCGGGGTAGAGTCCGGGAGATGTCTGGTTATCGCGCTGGACCCGCGAAGACGCATAAATTACGTGTAGTAACAGTAGTTAGTGAGGCCAAGGGAAAACCAGGACCTGATCACTCCCGGGAAAACCGGAGCAGTGATGCAGAGACAGAGGGAATATTGGAAAAGGGCATCGTCGGCAGACGTCGGAAAAGTCTCCGGGCGAGATCTGGTACTCCTGCTGGATCTGGGAAGATGCGTGAATGATGTAAGATCTGGGGAACCAGAACCGGAGTGATGCAGAGCGATTCACGTTCAGGAAGTCTCCCGGTGAGATATGGTATTCACGCTGAATCTAGGGGGAATATAGAATATAGAATATATATAGAATATAGACATAGGGGGAATATTAGAGGAGGGAATCATCTGTAGACATCGGGGAAGTCACATGCGATTCACGTCGGGGAAGTCTCCGGGCGAGATCTGGTACTCCCGCTGCATCTAGGACGACGTGTGAATTACATGAGAGCATGGGAAACCAGGGGAAAACCAGGACCCGAGTGATGCAGACATAGGGGGAATACTGGAGAAGGAAATTGTTGGTAGACATCGGGGAAGTTTCCGGGAGATGTCTGGTACTGGCGCTGGATCTGGGAAGACGTGTAAATTACGTGAGAGCAGGGGAACTGGGAACCGCTTGCTGTAGAAATCGGGAAAGTTTCCGGGAGATGTCTGGTACTCCCGCTGAATATGGGAAGATGCGTAAATAATGTAAGAGAACAAAGACTGGGACCTGCGTACTGCCAAAGAGTGGTGGAAGTCACTCGGAGCCATCAGGGAACTATCCCGGAGATGTCTGGCGAATACGCTGAATCTGGGAAGATACGTAAATAATGTGGGGATGGAAACTGGGATCTGGACGGCACCGCAGAGTGATGCAAGGCACCAGGAACCCTCAGAGAATTCTCTGAGAAAGATCTCATACTCGCGCCAGATCTGGGAAAATAAGCAGTGATAAAAAAGGAGGAAAACAGGGTGTGATATCATTGTTGCGGAGGGGTGCGAGAAGGCTAGGGTAATCTGGGAAGTCTGCTGACACGATCTGATATTCGCACTTCATCTGGGAAAACACACCACAGATGTGTGTGAGGAGGTGGGGCCTTTCTGCATAGGGATAGGATACAGCCAGGAATGTTGGGGGAAAACTCCCGGCAACACCACAAAATATTACTTAAGCAACCCTAATTTAACCAGTTACATAGAAACTTATGATGATCTAGTTCTAATATATAGTAGACATTTTTAATAAGTTTTTCTCGTCTTTCTAACATGCCGAAAACATGCGGATTTTCATGTTATCTTAATACATGGGTTTCAAATGCAATAGACGTAATAGTAGTAGCAAAACTATACGACTACTAGTACTAGGTTTGACACATAGCCACTTGAACACAGACGAGCTCGTACATTGTCCTACGAACACTCATACATAAAACATGCACCCACAGACATGCAAACACGCGCATTTACAGTTGCACAAACAGACAGACACATTCCAAAATCACTACTACAAAGGCACTGGTGGCAGTCGGCTACACACACATCTGACATCACTATAATTAGACCCAGATGTGGGAGGCAGGGAAATTCACACACTGCTATATAATGGACAACTACTGTATACAGACATGTGTAACAGCATGCTGCTTCCTTCACATACGAAACGTTTCATAGCAATCATAAAGCTCACTGCTGGGGCCACACTTAAACTGTCCATTAAAATTATTAAAACTATTAAAACCATTAAAACTATTAAAAACTGTCCATACTCTGTTTTTAAAGTGATAGTGTCAGGACACGATATCAAAACATGTCAATCCAGTGCTTAGACATAAGCTTCCTACTGCTACAGCCAAGGACGTGAAAAACAAAGTTGCGGTCTCCATAGCTTTTCGTCCATATCTAGGACTACAATATTTGTGCAGAATTCAGTTCATGCAAACATTTTCCCCTTCTCCACACGTTTTCTACTCCACATTCTTAATATATATCATGTAAGATTAGATCGATGGGAAGTTACCTGTGCAAATGTTTGATCGAGCCCTTTAATCAGCTCCTTCTTCTTGTTGTCCTTACCAAACATTGCAGGCATCTGGTTTTTCAATGAACTAATGATGTATGCTTGGACCTGTAACACATAATTAAATGACAGATGTTTCCACTAGTGTGAAAATGATCTATGACTAAGTCTCAGCAGGGGTTAATAATGAGAAATTTGTCATTATTGACGCCTGTGTCAGTGCATTCTGTTGTACAGGCATTAATGGCTTAATAGGCATGCTAACCAAACTTCCAAAATCAGCCTCTTTGAAACACAGCCAAACACCCACGCCTAAATGCATGGCAGGTCAATGACACGTGCAACCAAACAGCATAATTCAGGACGCGTGTTTGCAGGAAAGCACCCACACAAATGACACAAACAAGATATTTGCTGTGCAAGTACTGTGAGTTCCTGCCCCTGTGTCGGATGGGATTCTTGGCACAGGAGTCTCAGAGTGAGCGTGTTACACTTTTGCCGGCCGCAGACTGAATGCAATGTCACGAGCTGCAGAATAAACTCATCGTACCTTCACTAGCCGCAGAACAGCACATTATACCTTTGCGAGTTGCAGAACGAACATACATTAACATACAGAACACGTCACGCATTTGCGAACTGCGGTACAAACACGGCGTACCTTTGCGAACTGCGGAACAAGCACGTCGCACCTTTGCATACTGCAGAACAAACACCTCGTACCTTCGTGAACCGCAGAACAAATGCGTCACCCCTTCGCGAACCGCGGAACAAATGCGCGCGTCGTACCTTCGCGAGCCGGGCGCGTTTGATGAGGTCGTTGAGTTTGCGCAGCGCCGTGTTGCGTGGCAACGTCTGCAGGTCCTTGAACAAATCCTGGTGTTCGGCCTCGAACAACCGCCGATTCGCGTCGTAGTGCAGCGGCTGGTCCCAGAACGAGCCGACGTAGACGCGCGTCACCTCGGGCGTGTTGATGATCTTCCCCAGCGACCACATCAGCGCGCCGTACACTCGCATCAGCTGCTGGTGGTCGACGCGATCGGCCTTGTTCAGCACGATTCGGATCTTCTCGTCGTGTCCGCGCAGCGCCTCGATCGATCGCCGAAACTCGTCCGAGATGTCGAGCTTGTGCGCGTCGAAGAGCAGCACGATGCGATCAACGCGCTCGGCGAACCACTCGAGCACGCCCGTGAAGTCGTAGCCGCGGTCGACGCGGTGCTTCTCACCGGAGAGGATCCCCGGCGTGTCGACGAGCGTCAGCGATTTCAGGACGGCGTTGTCGATCGTCGACGCCTGGAACTTGTTGAGGAACGCGTTGCCGAACTTGGAGAGGTGCTTGAACTGCCGATTTGGGTCGACGACGAGAGCGTTGCCCGGGATCTGGTTCTCGTGCTCGTCCCACATGAGAACCATGAAGCGATCGGTCGTCGGCTCCGGGCCGATGCGGATCCCGGGGAATTCCTGCTCGAGTAGGTACCTGCAGAACAGAACCCAAGCATAGTTAAGCTGTCTGTCGTGAGCGAGAACCGTAAAGCGGTCGGTCGTCGGCTCCGGACCGATGCGGATCACAGGGGAATTCCTGCTCGAGTAAGTACCTGCGGAATGGAAAGTAACGCCAAGAGTGTAACGTCAACAAGCAATCGAGCTTGTACAAGATTGTAGCAATCGATCGTATCCAACAAGCAAGTACCTGCGAGACGCAACGAGCAGAGACATGAGGAAGCATTCGTCCGCATCGTTTTTGCGCCCGCGGATCATTCTTCCTTATCCTATATTAGCACATTTTATATAGCATTTACGCCATCCCAGGATGCCGGATTTGAACAATGTCTATAGGATTCAGTACCCCGGATTAGTTTAGCACATACGTGAAAACACATTTGTGGGGTCCAAATGCTGGAGACGTGAGGAAGCAACATTCGCCAATATCGGTTTTTTTTCAGATAATTTTTCTCTTTTATTCACGATCGCGTTTTGTCGACTTTATATCATGCTAGGATGCCAGATTTGGATGCTGGCTATTATGCCATCCTAGGATGACGGATTTGGATGCTGGCTATTATGCCATCCTAGGATGACGGATTTGGATGATGGCCATTACGCCATACTAGGTTTGGACGATGGTCATATAGGATTCAGTAAGGATTAGGTGTGGAATACACAATGACATTGTCATTGGCATTGCCACCCGGCAAATACGCGACAATCCGCCATGCAACAGACTCTGAAGACAAGAGCAAATATATGAGTTTCTTAATTTATTGCTTGCTTGACTAGTTGCAATAGCTTCCAGCAACATGCCCGATTGAGTAATTTTTTGTATGGAGGTTTGTTCGCTGGCCTTTGCCGGGTGGTAATGTCTGTCCGAAAGTATACAGACTAACCGGCAGCAGTTCAACACAGCAATGATTTACAAGTATTTATACTTAATGAACGTTGTTTTCCCCGTTGAGTACTGTCCAACCAACAATATCATCGGCTTGGCATCAAAATCCGGGTCGGTGAGTGCAGGCGAATGAAAATCATGAAAATTGTACGTTTCCTCTAGAGGCAATATTCTGGTTTTGTATAATTGTCTCAGTCCTGCATACACATTGTCATAAACCTCCGGCGGCTTGTCTGATCTTCCAAACAACTTCATTGTGGAAGTGTTTATTTGCACTTATCTATTTAAGAAACAACAATTAAACAGAGTTAGCCCTAATAATGAGTTAGCCTAATAATATGATGGGAAACTCCCTGTTGTAGAAACGTCACGTTAAAAACTTTTTCATTTGACGCAGCGCCATCTACTGAGTAGCCCAATGTCGACGTTTAACACGAGAAGTGCCTAGAGATGGCGACAGCTTCGGCAAGATAAACAGAAGCACAGCAGGAAAATGGGAAAGTGTATTCTTTTCGTGGCAATTTTTGTTAGATATTGCTAATATTAAATCGTCTGGCTCATACTTTACATTATATAACTATAGGAACCCATGCCTGATCCACAGCGCATGTAAGTATGATGTCAATGATGTTTATCTAACTATATTACAGCGTAGTGTGGTGATATGTTTTTCTTTGTGTGTTTCTGAAAACAGAACACAACTTGTTAATGTTAGGCCTACTGACGCTCATAGGGTCTATGTCCCCCAGGGTACTGCCGGAACGTACCCTGGGTACGGTCCGGTATACCAGAACGTACCCTGGTCACTATTTGATATGGTTAGGGTTAGGATTAGGGTTAGGATTAGGGTTGGTGTTCGGGTTAGGGTTAGGGAGTAGGCGTAGGCGACTACCTACACTCGTTAGTGGAGTAGGCGAGGTACGGTACGGCATATTAGACAGTACCAGGTTACGTTCCGGTATACCGGACCGTACCTAGGGTACGTTCCGGCAGTACCCCGGGGGACATAGACCCTCTCAGCCCTACTGACAGTACTGTGTACTACTACTGTGTTCTACATTACTGTTTACTGTGTACTGTAGTTGTATCTTGTATCTTGGGGTTCCTCTCTTGTATTTCACAAGGCACTGATTCTCTCTTTGGAATGTGAGGGGAATTTATTCTTTATTCTTCTTCTTATTCCTTCTTATTTCTTATTCTTGTTCCTTCTTCTTATTTCTTATTCTTATTCCTTCTTCTTATTCCTTCTTCTTATTCTTATTCTTATTCAGCAGTCAGTTCAGGTAGTCAGCCTTTAGCCAAATGGCACTGAGGGTGGTCACAGCCAGAGTTCCTTTTGCGCCCTCAGTGGTTCTTTTATGTCCCTATTGGCTAGTATTTCTGGAGACGGGACCGCTATTTTACGTGGTCATCCGAGCCACAGGAGATTCACAGTCTCCAATGTTGAGAGCCAGGTTTTTACACCTTGAGAAAATTCACTGCCCTGACCGGGGTTTGAACTCGCAGCATTCAGTGGACAGTGCACGATGCCTACCACTGGGCCACAGAGGCTCTCCCTAACTTGCAAGTGTTACTGTTAATTAGTGTTATTGACTTTCAGGACTAACTTACGCTGATAGGGTCTATGTCCCCAGGGTACTGCCGGGAGGGGTCATACCTATGTGTCCCGGTACCTATGTGTCCCAGTACCCAGGTACCTATGTGTCCCGGTA
>NW_014577063.1:661606-668642 GCF_000485595.1 Priapulus caudatus | reverse complement strand
ACATAGGTACCGGGACACATAGGTACCTGGGTACTGGGACACATAGGTACCGGGACACATAGGTATGTACCCCTGCCGGGACGTACCCTGGGTACGGTTCGGTATACCGGAACGTATCCTGGTAACTATCTAGCTGATATGGTTAGGGTTAGTGTTAGGGTTATGGAGTAGGCGTAGGCAACTCCCTAGACTCGTTAGTGGAGTAGGCGAGGTGTGGTCCGGCATATTAGATAGTAGTATTTAGTACCAGGGTACGTTCCAGTATACCGGACCGTACCCAGGGTACGTTCCGGCAGTACCCTGGGGGACATAGACCCTCTCAGGACCAACTTACTGCACCCACGATCATGATGATGTGCTAGGCCAACGTATGCATAGGGTCTGCTACTCGTCACCGCCAAACGTTGCGTTTGTGGTTTGCACTTCTGTGAAATAAATTGATACGTATAAATATTATCGAGAATCCGCTTGGTGTCAAGGTATCCATCATTCCATGTGGGATTGTTAAGAATGTATCCAGCGCAGCGTGTTAGAACATGTACACAACCTACGTAATGATGATGACCTGTACGTCTATAGCCACACCAGGCGATTATTACAGTATCAGACAAGACAAGACAAGATAAACTACACCGCTTTTTGACCTCTGACAAACTTAATTCCCTGCAGAAGTAGCAGGGCTTTAATGTTAGAGTAAAATAGTGTGGTAAAAAATGGATTAACTTGATATTTTTACTCAATAACTTCACACCAAGGCACATGCCCATGTGTTTTTGCAAATGTGGCATGCAAACAGCGTTCGTAATTAGTGCTGGCCCGAGGCCACCAAGTTTTTGCTTCGGCCACCACCTCTACGAAACTGCCGGTCCTCCTGACCCGCACTTTTCCCCCTCATATTACGCTGAAATACTACAGTTATCGCAACGGCAGTTTAGACAGACTTGTAAATGGGAGCGCATTCTAATACGCTCCGTTCCTGAACGTAGACGGGGTATCCAAAACATCCTCCAATCATGATTCACCACACGAACAAAACCTTCTGACAGTCTAAGAAATCGATTGCAGCATGAGATTGACCCCAGTGTTTTTATGACCGCATAACAATAAGTTCATATGTCGCAGGGGTTATCGTGGGGAGTGAGGGCACGACCAGTGACACCTGACACGCACGTAATCAAAGCTGTTAATTGAATTCGGCACTTTTCTTTACGTAGAAAGTGGACTATTTTAATTCAGTTAGATATCTAGAAGCAATGTAAACTGTATATACTTCAAGATTCTAGGCACTTGTAACTTTGCGGATGTGCGGCAGCATTGATCTATGCATGGGGGTACCCAGGACTGGGGAGCAGAAAAACGAAAATTAAAACCTTTCCCAGAAGCTCCCCCAACATTCCTAGAGCTTGAAATATATTATTTGACCAACTCTATGTTACATGTATGGTGTTAATGCCAATGGTTATCTTTATATACTATTTTGTTACTCACTGCTAGTAAATAAGCGGACCACCAACTTTTGTGCAGGACCACCGACTTTCTGAAGTTGGTGGTCCTGCTGTTCACTAGATTTTCAGCCAAAATTCAAACCCTGCATGCAAATGTGGCTTTGTGTCCAATGTGACAAGTTTGTAGGGCCTAAAGTCATGTACCGCTGTACGTCATGGTAGAAATACCAATGGAAAATTGGGCTACCACTTTTCATTTTGGGCCAGAAAAAATAAATTTCTGGTGGCCCAAAAATTTTTTTTTGGGCCAGCCGAGAGTGTCAAGCACTGTTTTACCAGAACTATTTGTTAGTCTACTATGAAAGCACTTCCATTTCTGCAGAAAAATGTGGCATAGTTTATTAGGTAGGCTGTCTGCAGGATGTAACACATTATCCTTTCAACCAATAACATTTTCGGACAATTTCAACTCTTACCCTTATCAGGGTGCGAAATTAACGGGAGTTTGGAGTCAAATACTCCCTGATTTACTGTCGGACTCCCTGATTTGACATATATGCAGGAGTCCGTGTGACTCCCTGAAAATTCTGCCATACTATACTAACTAGTTCGTTCCAGAGCACGGCCTCGTGTAATTACCGTATTGTTTTAGCAAATGTCCAAAGAAAATTTGGCAGACGTGCAACCGCATGAATCTTCAAAATAAGCACGTGTTATTGTTAATATCTTTAATTTTAAACTTTAGACTGCGGACTCCATCATTTTGCTGCAGACTTCCTCTTTTTGAGGGTAGGGAGTCCAGTCCGTTGGACTCCGTATTCAAAACTTAATTTCTACCCCTGCTTATTATAAGGTTTATACACATAGTGGTATTGAAAATGGTTTAGAGTTAGGTTGTTATTAGGCATTATGATTGTGGAGATAAAAATCATAGTTACGAACTTATGGATGTACATATATGGAATACATATATGATATATGGATTCTATAGTAGACTTGAGTGAGTGTGAACTGCCTCCCTCCATTGTAGAATTTCTCAAGTAAGCCATTTGCTGGACATCGTTAGTAGTAGCAAGTTGGCGTAGTAGCTAACTATCATACTCACTATTAGGTGATAATATAATTTTAATACATGTTTTTAGTTTTGGAACATATTTCAGGAGTAAATCCTTTAAATGTAAGCATGTTTCATTTTTATTTGTTACCGTAACTTCATCAGGAGTACACGAATAGATGAATAAATCTCTATTCATGTACTCCTGGTTTTATTCCCTTTCCTGAAGCAACACATCTCGCTATTCACGTAATATTTACTATTGTGAATTTTATGACGTGTGATAGTATCGTTGGGTTGTAACATTTATCTGTAGCTAGGTAATGTATGACAATGTTTGTTTAAGAATGCTCACGTACTCACTTACTGTATATATAACACGTACTTCACATATCTGCTGGTAATGGGTTTATGACAATTGTTTTGTGTGTGTAAGGTGTCAGGCGTGTAAATACAGGCTCAGCACATATTTTGTTTTTGCCTGTGTTAACCTGTATGTCACAGCGTGTAGGCTGTACGTAAGGCTTATAATTTCACATGTAAACGCTATCATCACTGTTCAGAACTGGTGGATGATACAGTGTTACTGAACAATTTGATTATATATATATATATATATATATATATATATATATATATATGGTGTATGAGTGTATTTCATAAATTTGTCAAAATTAAGCGATTTAGGTTATATAGCTGAAAATATAGTACTAGTATAAGATGGGCAAATGAAAATGTGAACATGGGTGGTGGGTATAGTTTACGGGTAATGCTATCCCCCGGGCGTGGAGGGACCTCCCTCCACGCCCGGGGGATAGCAACACCCATAGTTTACCTACATCCCTTACTGGTCGAACTCGGCTGCAGGCCATATTTAGAAATGATAAGGACCAGTGACCCTTTAGTTGTTGGACATGCGCCCACCATGTTTATAGCTGTAAACGTGCCGCTGGAATGCTACCCATGACATCTGTATACTGAACGTGTGAACTTACAGTAGCTAGTTAAGGCAGCAAGCCTACATCTGTCTATTTGTCCAGTTCCAGTGAATACAGACCCCACCGGCCTCTAGCGGCCTTTTCAGTAGTAGCTGAAAGGCGTATCAATTTTTATTTGTAAGCAGGTCAAGAGCCACTGAGTATTATAGACACGAGCAACCTGTTCCCTGAGAAGAGAAGATACATCTTACTCCCGCACTTATCCTAGTCAATGGTATTCGCCCAACTCTATGACAGCTAGGGGTAAAGTGTGTGAGGGAAGTGACGGGAACTAGCAGAAATTTTTTAAGAGACTGATATTATCGTTGGCAGTAAATTTAGCAACATTGTTGACAGTAAATTTAGTAATATTGTTGGCAGTAAATTTAGCAACAATTTTGGCAGTAAATTTAGCAACGTTGTTGGCAGTGATTTTCGCAACATTGTTGGCAGTAACTTTAGCAACATTGTTGGCAGTATATTTAGCAACGTTGTCGCGACAGGTCTGCAATTTAGAGAGAGCGTCTGCAGATTCCAAGCAGACCTGGCAATTTGTGCTTGCCCGTCTGTTTACGCAACCTGCTGTACACTATGCTCGTGTTTGCAGTGGGCGGGTGTATATATGTTCGTAGGTGTACGCACAACTTCTGTGTGAGCGTGCTTGCGCGTGCGAGCGATGTCAGGTTTGCGTGTTCCTTCGTCGTTAACTAACATTTTAAACTCCGGGTTGCAGGCTTGCAGCTGCTGCACTCTGGCGATGTAGTGAATTCTTTTCACGCAAAAAAAAAGTTTACGGCTGGAAGAAAATTCTGCTCGGAGGCGGGCGGGTGGCGAATTTTTTTTCCTACACGTTATATCCATTGGGCTTGATATATGTATACGCATATCAACTTCCGCATGCATCAGACTTTCCGTATATCAAGGAATGATGCAAAAATCATAACCATAACCCTAACCCGAACCCTAACACCAACCCGAACCCTGGCTTATATACTGTCTATGGTATCCCAAACATAATAGCCCAATGGATATAACGTGTAGGAAATAATATATAACCCTGAAGCCTAGGAATCTACCCACGTTCTGATGTTTGTCTCTCTATTCGCTGCTGCCGGCAGCAACGCTGCAGCCGCCGCTTTCTCTGCGACATATATATAATGCAACGGCTCGGCAGGAAAACACGCCATTTCCATCGAGAGAGGCGTTCAAAACCGAACCTATACTGTTAGGCATGCTCGGGAACCATTGTGTTTGCGGAAGAGGGAGGAAATTGCGAGAAACTTTGCTTGTTTCTATATGCCGATATGGCGAGGGGGCGGTCGTGTCACGCACGAGCAAACGCACGCACGCACGCACGCACGCACATTCATGGCATCAGTGAATGGATGTACTAATTGGATGTAATTGATTGCTGACCGCATGCATCTCATTTCACGCGCAACAGTCTGCAGGCGCGGTCCGTGCGTGGAAGTCTTTGCGTTGTAGTAAAGTCAATAAGAGAAAAATGAAGTCGAGACTTGTGAAAACACAATGTCTAGACAGACAGTCATGATCAGACTGCCTCTGCACACGTATGTGTAGCTGGTTACTCACGGGTGATTCACACGGTAATGAGATGTCACATTGGGTTGCAGCTGGCAGGTGTGGAGTGTTAGAGGATGCTGACTATGAGTTAACTGCCACACAGTCTACCTACGCGGATGATGGGTGGCTTGCAATCGTGGTAAAGCCAGGAGTAAAGCGGTGGTGCGAGAGGGGAGGGGGGAGGAAGAGAGAGAGAGAGAGAATGAGCGAGAGGCAGAGAGCGAGAGAGAGAGAGAGAAAGAGCGAGAGCGAGATGCAGAGAGAGAGAGAGGGAGAGAGAGAGACAAAGCGAGAGCGAGAGAGAGGTGGAGAGGGCAAGAGAGATAGAATGTGAAAGACGGAGTAGCATGAAGGAAGGGAAGAGGAGAGAAAGGAAGTGAACATATTAAAAGCGAGAAACAAACGAGAGAAAGCATGTGCTCGCATGAAAGAGAGAGTGAGAGGGTGGGGAGAGAACGAGGGAGGGGTCGAAATAGAGAGAGCAGCAATAGCGCATTGTAGATGTTTGACAAGAGTGAGTTGTTAGCAATTGGCGGGTTAGCAATAAATCAATGGAGGTGATTTTGAAATCGGGTGGACGGATTAAAAACTGTATCGTAAATGCCCAAACATGACATATTTACTGTACTGTGCGCAAATTTGCAGAATCAGGCAATTTGCATGCTTCATTACTTTTCCTTACCATTACCAACAGGAAGATTGAAGGTTTTTCACCGTCGGTTCGTCTGTTTTCTTACTCGACTTCATGCAAATTATTCCGACTTGTTCTAGGGGCCAGCAAAGCAACAGCACTGGTGTGAAATAAGACTGAACTGTATACTAGCTTTATTGTGTCATTGTGAAATCTACTGATGGCATCCCTGATAAACGTTCAAAGTAAATCGTGCTAATTTAGGGCAGTTTTAGTTTAGGCGTAGTAGCTTATAGATGTATATAGAAATGCGTGTTGTTTATTGTGGCCCGATAAAGCACTCACGTCGTAATGTTTTCATGAATTTTAAATGAAACCGTTTTAGCTTTTACTATTAAATGCGAATTATTTATTAGTCATAGTGCACTTACAATCTGTCTGTTCAAAGATTTTATAAACGTCATTAGCGCGCGAGATTCTACAAAACATAAAAGCAACATATAGCTGATTGAAATGTTATACGTATTCAGCGGCTCGTGTTTCTGTCTGCACGTGGAACGAAATTCACTTGTGCTGGCCGTCACTTGGGAAAAAATTCTGAAAATTGATTATTATGCTGGCCTGCAGATCTAAAGCAGTCGTATTCGAAGCGCACAAAGCAAGACAAATTACATGCGAGAGTGAGTGTACCGCCCACCCAGTCGTTAACTCGGCTTACATGACAGCACATGTACGTTCGTGTACGTACAGGCTGGCGGCATATATGCGACCTGCATGCACTACTGGCTTAGTGTCGTCAGCAGCAGCCTAGTGTTTGGTGAGAAAATATTCGACTGGCCCCGAGCCTTTCTACCCGATTGCCAGCAGTGATTGGTAGTTGATCCTGCTGTCTACAGCCCATGAGCTTTTGTCAAGCGTGGCGACTCAGGAGCTCGCAGCAGGAGGCAGTGGTGGGAGGTTTGTTTGCTGGCAGATGGTTTCGCCCCTGATTTCCACTCTCTAGCTATCTCTGCGGCTAGTTTGACAGCATCACCTAGGAAACATGTGGGTGAATAAACGTGTCAGTGCTAAATCCGTGGGGGAGTGTACACTCGGTGACGCTGAGAGGGCCTATGTCTCCCGGGGTACTGCCGGAACGTACCCTGGTAGTGGTACTATCTAATAGTAATATGCCGGACCGTACCTCGCCTACTCCACTAACGAGTCTAGGGAGTCGCCTACGTACTCCCTAACCCTAACCCGAACCCTAATCCTAACCCTAACCATATCAAATAGTGACCAGGGTACGTTCCGGTATACCGGACCGTACCCAGGGTACGTTCCGATATACCGGACCGTACCCAAT
>NW_014577063.1:657225-659105 GCF_000485595.1 Priapulus caudatus | reverse complement strand
TGTATCTTCTGTCTCTGTGCCTCTCTCCCTCTCTCTCTTCCCTCTCCTCTCGCTCGCCCTCTCCCTCTCCCGCTCTCCGCCTCTCCCTCTCACCCTCTCGCTCTCCCCTCTCCCTCTCCCTCTCCCCTCTTGCGCCGCCTCGTCCTCTCCTCTCCCTGCTCTCTCTCTGATCTCTCGTCTCGCTCTCTCGCGTCTCTGCTCTCTCGCTCTCTCGCTCTTGTCCTCTCTCTCTCTCTCTTTTCTTGTCTCTTCTCTCACGTACTTCCATGCTTTCTCTCATTTCGCGTCTCTTCCGTCTCTCTCTGCCCGTCTCTCTCTCTCTCGTCTCTCTCTCTCTCTCTCTCTCTCTCTCTCTCTCTCTCTCTCTCTTCTCTCCTCTCTCTTCTCTCTCTCTCTCTCTCTCTCTCTTCTCTCTTCTCTCTCTCTCTCTCTCACTCTCTCTCTCTCTCTCTCTTCTCTCTGCTCATCTTCTATCTCTCTATTCTCTCTCTATCTCTATCTCTATCTCTCTCGCTCTCGCTCTCTTACTCCGTCATGCTCTCTCACGCTGTCTCTATCCCCTATTTCTCTCTGTCGCGCTGATTATCGTTCTTGTTGCTTTGCCATTATCTCTGCTCTCCCTCATTTCTCTCGCATGTTGTTTGTGCTCTCTTCATCTTTCGCGTAATTAAACGTGTTCGTTTAACTTCGCGCGAGATAAATTAACATTTTAAAGACGATGTTTTACAGAATCAAATCGACGCTCAGTGTATCAATCAACACAGCTGTCTGAAATGCCTGGATGAAAGCCTTTGCATGTGCAACGTGGTAGTGTCAGTTGCTTAGCTATAGTTTGGGAAAGGCATTTGCCCCGCATGTGGTGGTGTGCAACGCGCAGTTAATTCAATATTAATCTCTGAGTTTAAACTGACACCTGGGAACCTTGCGCGCAGAAACAACTGCTGTAACGATTCTTGAAATTGATCTTAACATGTTAATTACACAACACGTCACTTGTGTTATAATGTAGCTCGTGACAAAACACAGAGTTTTAAACCAATATTGGTTCATCGTTTTACACGGTCATCGTTCATCGTTACACGTTTACGTAACGCTACACGTTTCATCATTTCATGGTTTTACACCCTGATATATCCTAATTGTGTTGCAGTGGTGGTGATGAACGTTCGCGTAGACTAATAGCTATGTAGTGTTTCGTGTAAGCACATGTGATTTATAAACACCTGCGTGCCTCGCGAAAAATCTGCGAAAAATCTGCGTCGTAGAATACCAAGTCGGTACTTCTCAGATGCTGAACCTCTTGGTTCAAGGATAGAGAACATGGGTCCCAATAAAACCAATGTCATTTACATCAATATAAATATAATATTATATCAATATAATAGGTTAGGGTTATGGTTTAAGGTTATGGTTAGGGTTAGGATTATGGTTAGGGTTAGGCACATTGGTTTTATTGGGACCCATGTTCTCTATCCTTGTGCCAATCTCTTTACTGTAGGGGGTGTTTTGTGACTGGCAATGATGGTCGAAGGCGTCCTGTATGATAATATCAATCATTAAAGTAATCATTGCGAGAGTTTTCCAGTGTTTTCACCACTTTCATGACACTTACCGTTATTGCTTGAGTAACAGCAATTGTCTAGACTCTAAAGTAACAATAAAATGGCTTAGAACCTTCGTATTCACCGAAAACTGCCAGTTTCGAACTAATCGTTTTTGTAAACATTCGTTTTCTGTCATCTTGAACTAACGGGAAGTATGGATTAACTTGTGGCGCCACCGCTTATCTGCCATAGACATAAGGCGCGTTCACACGGACGTTTTTGGCCCGCGCCAGATTTGGCTCGAGCCGAGCGTTCACACGGACGTTTTTGGCCCGC
>NW_014577063.1:653752-655596 GCF_000485595.1 Priapulus caudatus | reverse complement strand
CTCTCTCTCTCTCTCTCTCTCCCTCCCCCCCCTCTCTCTCGCTCTGAATTCTCTTTCTCCCTCTGACCCGCGTACATAGATATATATTAATTATTAGGAGTGAATAATAATATACCTATTATTATTCACTCCTGATATTGATATTATCAGGAGTTAATAAAGACACATTTGTCTTTATTAACTCTTGATATTATCATTATGTATTGTTATGTGTGGTTTCGCAGCACTACAGTATATAAGTCATAACACTACAATACCAGGGCTGCCAACATTGGGTTTAAGGTGAGAGTGAGATGCGAGGGAGCGAAGCGACCGAGGTGGGGGGAAGGATATATATGTAAGATTTTTTTTGCTGTGCGTGAGATATTTCAGCGTTTTATTCATGAAGAGATATTCATGCGTGAGGTATCTCAGCATTTTTTTGCTGTGCGTGAGATATTGTAAGATCAGCGTGAGCGCGTGAGATTTGGTCAAAATGCGTGAGTCTCACGGTCAATGCGTGAGAGTTGGCAGCCCTGCAATACAGTCTACGACCTGTTGTTGCATGGTCAGGATTGCGCCACCGGTAAACCCCGCGTTACGTTATATGGAGCACAAACTATACCCGCCTTCGGTTTCTCGGAAATGCATTCTACTCCCTATCAAATATCGTTCTGCTGTCTGGCTCATGCAGCCTATCTTTCGCAATTGTGATGAATCGGTTTGATGTCAAAAATTCCTATGATCGTATAGCGTGATATGAAATACGGAAGATGCATCTCAAGGAATTCTGTCGATTTTATGAAGATTGGGCGTCTGACGTGTGTGGGATGGAAGGGCGATTCTACGAAAACCACCGTTATTGCCGCAGTGTGTACGGAGGTTACTTGATGTTCTGCGACAGCGTTATTATTGTAGGTATAAGGTAGTGGATGGGTATTTTACCTAGTCGATGAATTAAAAAAGTGTTAAACATCACGCGCTCTCAGTTTCTGACTGAACACTTGACGCTGGTGTTTTTTTTATGATGATCGAAACTCGATTTGTAAATGAAATGAACATGAATCTGTAACATGAAGGTGGTGAGTAGGTACGTGCGTGCGTGCGTGCGTGCGTGCGTATGTTCGTACGTGCGTGGATGTGAGTGTATCGTCATGCCTATTACAACGTGTAATTTTGCCACTTTCAAAGCTGTCGGCACTACTCTCTATTGGTGGTGAACGAATGTGAGTCGAGGTCACGCACGAGCGTTTAATTGCAATCCCTTCACATAAATTGCCGCTTTCTATTCACGTGGAATTTCAGCGACAGCGTTCTGCACAATGATGCGCAATTGATGGGGGTCGTGCACTCGCATACAGTCAGCTAACTGCATGACAGAGGAAAACGCGGCGGACGCGTCGACTCAGGGTTATGTAATCACCAATTACTCTTTACCCTGTTGCGAGCTTGCGAGCTTGCTTGCGTCTGTGCGTGTGTGTGCGTATAGTACTTGCGTGTGTGCGTGCACTTGCAAGCGTGCGTGCGTGCGTGTGTGCGCGCTTGCGAGCGTGCGTGTGTGCGAACGTGGGTGCATGTGTGTGTGTGTGCTTACGTGCTTTTGAGCGTGCAAGGTGAAAATTTATAGTGTCGAAGCATCTGTGTTTTGGGGGAATTTCAGTAAAGGTGGTAACTGGTAAGTACAGTATCACACACACACACACACACACACACACACACACACACACACACACACACACACACACACACACACACACACACACACACACACACACACACACACACACACACACACACACACACACACACACACACACACACACACACACACACACACACACACACACACACACACACCACACACA
>NW_014577063.1:641083-653727 GCF_000485595.1 Priapulus caudatus | reverse complement strand
GAGAGACACCATGAAGACCTAACCTTTTTTGATTATGAATGGAGATGATTTACTAGTGATGTTATAAGCATTGGGTGTTGATTTGTGTCGCATAGAGTTGGAGACTGCGAGTGTGCGGCAGGCTTGAGAGCCAAGAAAAGGTCGGAGGGAGGAGGGGGAGGGCAGGGAGAGAGCGAGGAGGGCTGGAGAAGATGACCGGGCTTGGTATTTACGCGGATTTTCGGTGTGGGACGCGGGTTTAATTCATTGTGTTACGAGATACACGTAATGCATAGTATCTATCATAGCTACGACCGGTTATTCCCCATGCAAGTAGCATGGTATTCGCGGTGTAACCTGACAATAGTATTTTGAGCGAGTTGGGGTCAGCTTAGCGTAAGTGTATAGCGATGAGACGATGCGACGTGTAGAGTATCGGCTAATTGCAAGCGATTAAGCATTGCTAGCATAGCCATAGCATAGGCATAGCTAGCATTTTGCCTAGATTAGCTAGCATGATAGCGAGCCATGCATGATGCATAGCCATGCATGGTAGTGAGTAGTAGATGTGCTAGCTTTGCTAGCATGCATGCATGTCTGCTTAGCTTGATAATGTATGCATTGCGATGCTAGCAGTTAGCATGTTAGCATGCTAGCTAGCATAGATAGGCATCGATAGCCGTAGCATAGCATAGTAGTGCTAGATAGCATAGCCCAGTAGCATAGCCTAGCTAGGCATGATAGATGCCTAGCATGATTGCTGGGCTGCCGGCTAGTAGCTGCTGCATTCGGCTGATGATAGATTAGCATAGCTGCCTAGATAGCATGGATGCTAGATGGCTCGTGCTCCATGCTCTGCCTGCTGCTTAGATGCTAGCTAGGCATTGGCTAGGGTTCAGTAGTGATGTCACGATCATCGGGGTTGGTGCCCGTTGTATGACTTAAACGGACCAGCGCCTTGGTTATCATCCATAATTTCTTGTTCAATTTCATCGAGAAATAAATAATGTTATCCGTTTTACGTTGAACAGTACCATTATTTATCAATCGTAGTAACAGCTAGGCCAAACCAACAGTAACGCGGGTGTTTCATACAAGCAATGCACTGCGGCAACGTACGGGATGCACTCGAACGTACGAGCGCTGTTCCCGGCTTAGCATTCAATACCCCGAGATAACCGTTGTCACGATCATCGGTTACTGGGACCACCGATGATCGGTATTACGCAGAGATTATATTAGATTATACCATGCGCGTCTCGCGCTGACCCCAACACACGGCGACGGTGTTCGTATCTACGCAGAACGGAGGGCCTGATGTTGGCCAAGACACTAGGATTTAGTATATTTTGCATTGATCATTTGCAATCATGCATCCTGCATCAATACACCTGCCCAGGTGCGGAGTGCAGGTGCTGTAGAGACGCATAGGCAAGCAGCAGCCCGTGTCTTGGTCGGTTTATGACGTCCCTAGTGGTTTTTCCATTTTCATTATTCTGGGCTGGGCTGGGGGTGTGGGGGCGCCGCCAGTTATAGGACGATCTGTATGTCACGATCATTTTGGAGACTCCGGGCGGTGGCTGGGGACGGAGCATGGATTTACAGAGTATGTTGAGTCAGCCCGTAGCACTGAGCTGAGAAGCGTCGAATCTTGGAAGCTGTGTGTCAAGAGCCTCGTCTTTAAATTGTATAATTATTCGCGCGAAGTTACGATGTCTAGAGTTGCTAGCGGTTTATTGTGTATCCTTTCATTTCACCGCGCCGTATTGGTTATAAATCTGCTCTCCAAGTGAGGTGGTGCTTTAGATGTCGTTTGGAGCACTGAAAACGTATTGCATGCATCGACTAGCGCTCGAATATGACTGCCATTCGCCGAGCATCTCACTATATGTATTGTTTTGTATGATAGCTCAAGGACGAGTCAGATGCCTTGTAGGCAATCGGCGTGAGCGTCCGTACCGTGGCGTGCGTGCGTCGTCCATTATTACGGGGTATGGGTAGACTGTCTCTGCAAGTCGTTGAGAGTGAGACGTCCCATGCCGGTTCAGCCACTAGAACGTGGGTAGAGTCAGTCTACAAGATTTCCAAGTCGTGTGATGAGAAGGAGATAGCTTTCAGCTGCAGCAACTGACGGCGAAAACTGAAGAAGCCTGCGGGATTAAAAATCTCTGGCGTTTTCGCGCGAGTTAAGTGTCGACCCGACAATATGGGGAATATGAAGCATCCAGTGAATTCGTGTGCTGTGATATTGCGGTGCAGAGTGCATATTCTTATCATTGATTGTTCTCTAGAGTCGTGCAGACGAGAGGGTGAGCGGAAAATGAGTAGGCGAGAGCGTTACCAATCAGCCACCGCTAAGAATTTCTCTCGCTCGTCCAAATAGAGAGCCTCTGTTGCTGGTGGCTTGTCGACGTTTCTTGCTTTACTGGGTTAGCGTTGTCATTTGTCTAGCGAGATAGAGTGATGCCTCTCTCTCTTCTCTCGTCTCCCACCTCTGACCGTCTCTCCCTCTCCTGATCTGCAGCAGAATCTCCGAGACCTGAGAGAGAGAGAGAGTGCTGAGACAGACTCTTTTCCCTGATCCCTCTCCCTCGAGATCTCTCTTCGAGGCACTAAACTCTGGCTCTCTGGCCCGCGCGTCGTAGCCGCTAGCTGCAGCGTGCGTAGCGTCTGCGCTGCTCTTCTCTCTCTGCTCGGCTACTGGCGTCGTCTCTCGCTCTCGAGAGGAGTCGCATCTCTCGCTCTCGTCTTCTCTGCTCTCTGGGTTCTCAGAGAGGTAGGTCGTGAGAGTGAGATCGTCTCAACCTTCATGCTTTCTCTGCTTTCGCCTCTTCTCTCTGCTCTAGTCTCGTGCTCTCTTGATCGTTAGCATCGTACTCTCTCTCTCTCTGCGCCTCCGATCTTTTGTGCTCGAGATCTGCTCGATCTGCTCTTCGATCGTCGGTCTCTCGTCTCTCTGTTCTTCTCTCGGTCGCTCGGCTGTTCTCTGCTCATCTTATCTCTCTCAGCCTCTCTCTCTCTCTCTCTCTCTCTCTCTCTCTCTTCTCTACTATGCTTCTATTCTATCTCTCGTCGCTTCTGATTCTGTTTACGTACGCTTCTTCTCCGTCATGCTCTGCTCGCCTCACGTGTTCTTATTCCTATTTCTTCTGTCGTTAGGCGCTGATTATCGTTTTGTTGCTTTGCATTATCTCTGCTCTCCTTCATTTCTCTCGCATGTCAAGTGCTTTTGCTCTCGTTTCGGAGCGTTTCGGGCGTAGACTTAAAGATCCGTCCGCGTGATTTGCGCGGCAACGTGTTGTTCGGTCGAACCTTCGCTTGGCCTGGCATGCGATATTCACTATATCTCTTCTTTTCTTTTTTAATGTACGGATGCTTTTAGTAGTGGGCTGATCCAGTGTTGAGTCGCGCACTCGCTCCTGGATCCTGGTGATCGGTCTCGACACAGACTCGTAGGTCGGGGCTGACTCGCGGCGGCGGCGGGGCTGGGGAGGAGTTGAAGCGCGGCTTCTGTGCCTGGCACGGTGGTCGGTGTCAGGTTGGGTCGTAATGCTTAGGGGTTGGGGTATTGGGTTTCATTTGCCCGCATGTGGTGGCGTTAGTTGCAACGCGTTGGTTAACGTTCAATATTAATCTTGGTTTTAAACTGACACCCTGCGGAACCTTGCGCGAGAACAAGTGCCGCGATGTACGTTCTGGACTTGTTTCATGTTTTTACACAACTGTTCCACTTGTTGTTGGTATGTAGCGGGCGTGAACACAGAGTTTTAAACAATATTGGTGTCGTCTTTACAGTCATCGTTCATCGTTACACGTTTAGTACGGTACCCGTTTTCATTTCATGGTTTTACAGCCCTGTATATCTAATTGTTGCAGTGGTGGTGAATGAACGTTTTCGCGGGGTGGATAAGTAGCTATGGTAGTGTTTCGTTGTGTAAGACATGTGATTTACGACGGCTGCCGTGCTCGGCGGAAAATTGGTCGGTAGGGTATACCAAGTCGGGGGGGCGGGTACTTCTCAGCTGCTGACTCTTTGGTCAGGTAGAGAATGCGGTCCCAATTAAACCAATGTCTTTTACATCAATATAATATAATATTATATCATATAATAGGTTGGGTTATGGTTAAGGTTATGGTTTAGGGGGTTTAGGTTATGGTTTAGGGTTAGGCACATCTGGTTTTATCGGGGGACCCATGTTCTGCTTATTCTTGTGCCAATCTCTTTTGTAGGGTGGTGGTTGTTAGGTGACTGGCGTCTATGATGGTCGAAGGGGGCGTCCTGTATGATATATCAATCATTTAAGTAAACCATGCGGAGTTTTCAGTGTTTGTCCCACTTTCATGGATTACCGTTATGCTTGAGTTAACAGCTTATATTGATCTAGCTCTAGAGTATATATAATATGGGTTGTAGAACCGGGAGTATTGTCACCGAACCTGCCAGTTTCGCATATCGTTTTTGGTGGAAGGCATCGTTTTTCTGTCATCTTGATTTGACTAAGGGAAGGTATGGCGGGTAGCTGGGCTGTGGCGCGACGTTATCTGCATAGAGCATAAGGGCGTTGGCAAACGGACGTTTTTGGCGGCTGCGCGTTTGGCTCGCAGAAACCGAGCGTGTCATCGACGGACGTGATTTTAGGGCTGCCGGCGGCTATTAGGCCGTAGCAGATTTGTTCCAGTCGGAAACGTCGGGCCAGGCCGGAGCTCCATTGATTTATTTTGTAATTTTTTGGCACAGCTTTCGTGCGAGCGGGTTAATCGGGTAGATCGTGTGGTGATAGATTTGCGGCGTGAGTTTGATACGGTGTATCTTCGTACGTATAAGTCCAGACTCTAGTATAAATTGTCTGAAAATTGTGATCAGGATGCAGTTTCTCAAGACTTTGTACCTTTGACATCGGCACGTAAGTAACCTTCTGAATCGTACACCGCATTCCTCGGACATTACTGCAAGTATCTGTGAGTATTTTGCTGCTAAGAATTTATGTGAATTTGATTTTGAATTGTTGACAGCCAGTCTTCACTTGCGTACGTCCGTGACGCTCCGACTCAAACCGGCCGAGGAATCTAGCATTTGGCTCGAGCCTCCACGACCGGGTGAAGCGACGACTATCAGCTACCGACAACCTCCACGCGATGGCGTTCTCGCTCATGGGCTCAATCTGCAGCCCAGTAGAGTTCGGTATACAATTCTGTACGCTTTTTTACTACGTTTTACAGCAGGCACGTTGATTCGTTCCTATGTAATAGATTTGGCACTTATAAAAGTTGGCAAAGAAAATTACAAATCCGACCGTTTTTCATGACATTTGTATAATGTGGTTACGGAATAGTACCGAGATTGTGCGCCATTTAACTTTTCAACATAATATATGTCGTTGACGGCTCAGTTCGCTAGGATTTTTCTCCCTGAGCTCGCTGCCTTTTTAAATGAGTGGTAGCTTGTTGCTTGGTCTCCCCCCCCCCGCGCGCGCAAACGAGTGCTGGGTGCCCTGTTCTAGTATCGCGGACATTTGTGGGTGGAGTTCGGAGAGGAGGCAGGCTGCAGTGGCGGTTTGAGTAAGGAGGTGCCGAGTTGTTGTTCAATTCGATTTACGACACGAATTCACGTTTACGGCATTCCTGCTTAGGCTTTTATCGGGTCATCACTATTAATTTATTTGTCTTTACGTTGGTCGATCCCGTTTTTCTTATGCTTATGCTCTGCATAATTTGTATTCTTTGGATTTGTGGTGTATCAGTGGTATTCGCCTGTCAGTGTGAGACTATATTCAGCTGTGATTTTAGGTTTTCCTGAGTCAGAGATCTCGCCAATATCGTTTTTTAATTTCAGGAGTCTATGGCAATGAGTGTCATCTATCATAGACGTATTCGTCCTTTTCATTAGACGTTATCTTGTCTAATCGATAGGACGTATTGCGTCTATCAATGAGTATCGTCTATCTAATAAGAGTTCTATCAAATTGAGGTACTCCAGTTTATTGATAGGTACGAGTCGTTGTTTCATATTAGTATATATAGTTATATGTTACGGGATACAGCCGCACAACCTGCGGAGGGTCGCCAAGACGAGGACTGCTCCGATCGCCATTCAAATTTCAGATAGTTCGTGTCTCCAGTGGGACCCCCGGGGTCTCTTTATCGCATCCTGCTCTCTTGTCTCTGGGTCTGGCGTCTCCGGCTCTGGCACGGTCATTCTGCTACTCTCTCTTCATCCTGTGGTCGTGCTGCTCTCGTCCCTCTCTCTCCCTCATCATCCCCTTCCTTCTCTCTCTCTCCATCCTCGTGATTCTGTCTCTCGTCTCGCCCTCCTCATCCTCCAGGCGTTCGCCTCCGCCCTCCTTTCCCTCGCTCCCTCCCTCCTCCCTGCCCTCCTCGCCTCCTACCCCTATCTCTGCTCTCCTCTCCCCTCTCTCTCTGCTCTCTCTCTCTCTCTCTCTCTCTTCTCTCGTCTCTCTCTCGCGTCTCTCTCTTCTCTCCCCCCCGTCTCTCTGGTCCTCTCGTCTGCGCGTCTGGAATTGCTCTTTCTCCGTCTGGACGCGATACGTAGGGTAGTAATTATTATTGAGGAGGTGATGAGTAGTATAGCGTATTAGTTATTCACTCGGGTGGTTTGATAATTTCGGAGTTAATAGACACTTTAGTCTTATACTCCTTGATATTATGTTTGTTATGTGTGGTTTCGCAGCACTACAGTTATTAAGCAATACCTACAATACCGAGGGTGCCACATTGGGTTTAAGGTTGAGAGTGAGATGCGGAGAGACGAGGCGCACGAGGTGGGGCGGGAAGGATATATATGGTAGATTTTTTTTGTGTTGTCGTGAGTATTCGCGTTTGTATCGATTGAAGGAGTATTCTGCGTGAGGTATCTCAGCATTTTTTTTGCTCAGTGCGTGAGAATTGCTAAGATCGCGTTGATTGAGCGTGAGATTTTGCTGCAAATTGGCGTGAGTCTCCCGGTCATGCTGTGAGAGTTGCGCAGCCTGCATCAGTTACGGACCTTGTGGGTGCGATAGGTCAGGATGCGCCCCTGGTAAACCGCGACTTATATGGGAGCCCAAACATGCTCCCGCTTTCGGTTTTCTCGGGAATGCTTTCTACTCGGCTGTCAATAACTTCTTGCTGTCTGGTCCTCATTTGGCAGCCTATCTGCCCCTTCGCCATTGTGATGACATCATTTGATGTCAAAATTCCTTATGTCGTATAGCGTGATATGAATAGGAGGAGATGCTACTCAAGGAATTCTGTCGATTTTATGAGATTGGGGTCTGACGTGTGTTGGGATGGATAGGGCGAGTTCTGCGAGACACCTGTTGATTGCCACGAGTGTGTACGGAGGTTATTGATGTTGCTGGCGCGCGTTATTATTGTACGGGGTCTACGGTAAGTGCTGGGTATCTTTACCTAGGTCCGATGAACTTTCCAAAAAGTGTCTAACATCCGCCGCTCTCGCCCTTCCTGACTGACCTTGACGCTTGGTGTTTTTTTTTATGATGATCGAAACTCGATTTGTAATGAATCATGAACATGATCTGTACATGAAGGGGGTGGGTGAAGTAGGTATGTGCGTTGCGCAGTGCGTGCGTATGTTCGGTACGGTGCGTGGATGTGAGTTGTTGTCTGGCCTATTCAAGTGTAATTTTGCATTTCAAAGCGGTCGGCACTCTCTCTATTGGGTGTGTGCACGATGTGAGTCGAGGTCAGCACGGCGTTTATTGCATCCTTCACATGAAATTGCCGGCTTTCTATTACTGGAATTTCAGCGGGACAGGTTCTGCACAATGATGCGCAATTTGATGGGGTCGGTGCACTCGCATACAGTCAGCTAAATGCATGAGCAGGGAGAACGCGCGCGGACACGTCGACTCAGTGTTAGTGTAATTACCAATTACTCTTTACCCTGTTGCGAGTTGGCGAGCTTGCTTGCGTCTGTGCCGGTGGTGTTACGTTGCGTGTGGTGCGTGCACTTGCAGCGTGCGTGGTGCGTGCCGTGCGCGCTGTTTGGAGCGCGAGCGTGCGCGCGTGTGCGACGTATGGGTGATTGTGTGGTTGTGATGCTTATGTGCTTTTGGAGCGTGCAAGTGAAAATTGTATAGCCCTCGCTTCCCCCCCCGCGGCCACAACAGACACCACAGCCTCGTGCTTTCGCGGGGATTTCGTGAAGGTGTGGTAACTGGTAAGTACGCCGCTAATCACAACACACCCAGAGGAGTAGCCGCAAGCGGAGGTCTGAGTATTTGAGAAGTGCGGGCGCCGGGTGGCTGGGGATTATATGTTCTTGAGGTCCGAGCCTCGCAACGACCGCTGGCCATGGTCTCGCGCCGGACCTCGCCGGTACGTCTGACTTGACTTAATGTAGACCTTGCCGCACAGGGCTCGGCAACTCCTCCCCGGGACGCGGCGCGCGCCCCCCCCCCCCCCGGGCAAACGCCCCCTCGCCCCAACCCCCCGGCTTCAATAATGTGCATTCTGTTGCTGTGATTAAGCATCGGTGCACTGATAATAGGCAGTCAGGCGACTCCAATAGCCCAGCCCAGCCTTCTACTTTGCCCCGTTAAACAGTACATAGAAAATATTACTGTTAATTTTATCATTGTTTGATTTTCAATACTATCACATACTATCAATGATCAATACTATCACATTGATGCGGCATTTACGGTGTGTGTATGTGTAGTATGTGTGTGTGCGTGAGCCGTTGCGTGCGTGCGTGCGTGCGTGCGTGTGTGTGGCAGTGTGTATGTGGAACTATAAACTTGGTAAGATTTTTAAGGGTCAGCGGGGGTCGTGGCCATTTAAAGATTTTTTATGCGTGGCCTGCGGCATTGCGACTCTTGCTGTGTATAGCGTAGTCGTGCATAGGGGGGATTAGTCAGTTTCCGCCTAGCTGGACTGTTATTGCGTATGTCCTTCCTACCACCTGCCGCGGTGAATGTTGCCTTTCTCTTAGGAGGCGTTCTTCCTCCGTCGTTCAGTCTCCGCAGGGGTGGCGGGGAGCAGTGTGCGGTGCGTGCGTGCGTTGAGGCGTGGGCGGTGGTGGGCGGGCGGCGCGTGCGTGGTGGGGCGGGGTGTGATGATGTGTGTGCGGGTGTGCTGTTGTGGCGTCATGTGCTCGTTGTGTGTCGGGGGCCACACTGCCTGGGCGGCTGTGCTGCGTGTTGTGTGTGTGTCGCCGTGTGAGCGGTGCGTGCGTGGCCCGGTGCGGCGGCGGTGGCTGGTGTGTGCGGAGATGCGTGCGCCGTATGTGCGCGTGAGGGTCTGCCGCGCGCATGTGCGTGCGTGCGCTGTGCGTTGCGTTGCAGAAGGTGTCGTGGTGCCTGTGCTCCCGCGCGGTGTCGGGGCGCAGCGCAGCCAGCCTCTATCTCAGATGCTGCTTGCGTTGCTGCGTCCTGTCATTTGTTTTTGCTTCTTCGTGCGGGGCGATCGCGCAGTAGCGGCAACAGCGCCGCGTTTACCTCGCGTCAGTGTGGGAAAGCCATCCACTGTAGGAAATCCACGGAGCGCCGGCCGCCAGTGCCTAATTTGGGCAGGTTTAAGCCTTTTGTGAGGTCTGCGTGGAGACAGCAGCAACGGGCGAGGGCCGGGGTGGATGCCGGGTGTGGTGGTGCTTCGCGTTGCCATAGGAGGGAGGTGCTCTTGTTTGTTTCCGCAGATCAGAGTAGGAGAACCATAGAGCGTGAGAGAGAGAGCGAGAGGGAGAGGGAGGGGAGGACGATAGAGGATCCAAGGGAGATGAGGGGCATGAGAGCAGAGAGGAGAGGCGAGCGACGGTAGGAAGAGGGGGTGTTAGGAGATAGGAGAGGGGGGGGGGCCGTGGGAAGTGAGAGGTGCGGGTGAGGGATACGCCTGCGAGAAGAGGAGGAGGAGAGAGGAGCGACGAAGAGCGAGGAGAGACAGAGACAGAGACAGAGCTCATTGGGAGAGAGAGGACGACAGAGGCAGACTGCAGCAGGCAGAGGCAGAGCAGGAGCGGAGACAGAGACACAGAGAGAGAGTCAGAGTAGAATCTACTAGTAGAGTAGTAGCTTCTCTCGCCCACATTAATTACCTTTCGCAACCTATATAGCGGAGAAGTGCTGTAATCTTAATTTAATTGTTTATTCTATGGATTCTCGCCGAGGGGAAGGGCATTCCTGCCATGACAAGTTTATGACATCATGGCGGATGCTGTAACAAAACGTTGCGTTCTTAACCGATGACTACCGGTCTATTATTATGCTATAACTCATCATGTCATGCCGGTCAAACTAGTGTGAGGTTCGGTGGCGCACGCACCTGTTGGTAGGAAATATTATGTACACGCGATTCTGTAAAGGAAGATGAGGGTTTTATAAATAACATGTTGGTAGCGTTACAATGTATGTGGTTGGCGGAAAATATGGTGTGTGTTTGTAAACCGACATATGGTTGGACTAAATTGACAAACCGTATATGGAAAGCATTTTGTACCAAAAACCCACACCATGTGGGCCTAAAATACACTACAGGTGCCATAAAAGATCGTTGACGTTATTTATTTTATTTTATTTGATTAATTACGTTTATGGCGGTCGTGGTCGGTCCTCCCCGTTGTGCTTGCGTAATCCTATTTCCCGTAATTGCGTTTGATGCAGTAAAGCTGGTCGAGTGTGGAGCGCTCGTTAAAACCGTGGTCGAAACCCAATCTGTGATTAATATTTTGTGCCCTAGTAGAAAATCTCATTGCGGCTTACTTGGCGGGTGGGGGGGGGCTGTGCAGGAGGATTTATCCCAGCTTTTATGCTGTAGACAGAGACATTCTGTGACTGTGTGCTGACAACAATATGCTGGCTGGAGTACAGTAACCATGCTGACAGTGATATATGCTAACTGGCTGGTGGATGTGGAAAGCGTTGTTGCGGCTGACTATACACAACAAGCGTAACAACAACGAGTGTTTGCTAGAGACGATGAGTGCAGTGACATTCTGCGACATTCTGAGTCATGGCTGGGCATACATGTGGGGTTGAAATGGCGGCTGAAATGCCACCTTTGCGCTAGGCTTACTCACTGTAGGAAATCCGTTTCACACTGACACCCAATTCCGGCAAGTGCTTTGCGAGATAGGCTTTGCACGCACATCCAACTAGCCCTAGAGGAAATGAACCTTTTATGTTTTCGGCGATCAACGCGGCCGTGCGGTAGCGCCACGCGCCATGTTGTTAAACGCTGCCTCTTGTTTCAGGCCGACCGTGGAGCAGACGGATGACCTGGAGGCGAGCGCATCGATGGCGCCCCCTACAGAGTCGGCGACGTCGGGCATGTGGAGAGGCAGCCAACAGCGGTCGCTATCCCAAGAGTCAACATCGGAAGGTAGATTAAATTCCACGCTCTAAACTCCGTGATATATATATATGTGTTTAGCAGAAGGGAAGATAGCCAAAGAAAATAGCAGTAGCAGGAAGTGGAGAAACGGGAGCAGTGGCTGGCAGCAAAGGAGAAGTAGCAGCAATGCGGGACAGCAGTGGGGAAGGGAGGGGAAGCAGCAGTGGTGGGAGGTAGGGGCAGCACAGGAGGAGATGCAGCATTAACTGGTAAGAGAGCATCATTAGAGGGGGAGGGGCGGGCAGAAAGCAGTGGGGAGATTGAGCAGCAGTACTTAACAGGAGAGGGAGGCCCATGGGGGAAGAAAGAAACAACGAGTGGTTTTAAATATCTCCCTCATAACACTTGATAATTGCCTTGTTATTGGTATTATCCAAAAATTTTAATCCAAAACGGTTTTTATCCAAAATGATTTTCAGTGTATTATCATAAACTGCAATAAAACAGTGCTGTATGAGAGAACTTAATCAACGTTATATAATGTCATGGAAAATAAATCGTTAATAGGCAAGAAAATGCTGGTTCACCGCCGTGTCTACGAATGGCAGGTTGAGGCAGCGAATGAGAATATTAAGCATGAATATTAAGCACAGCAAAACACAGCAACGAATATTCAGCACAGAATGGAGCGAATATTCAGCGAGGCAGCAAATAAGAATATTAAGCACGAATAATAAGCACAGAATGCAGCGAATATTCTGCATCCAGTTTGGTCGATTCGTTATCGAATTATCTATTTATTGCTCGAAATGCATTCCAGTTTCGCCCGACCATTCCCAGCAGGCGTGCCAAGCCGCCTCGACATTTCGTAATATACCTAATGAATGTAATATCTCATTAATAATCTGTATAATCGCTTCTGTAAGCGCGTGGTCACAGCTGCATGATTCATCAACGTTTCAGTGAAGTGAAACTTTCACTCGCCGCTGAGATGATAGCACGTCAAGGCTTATCTTAAGTCGTGGTGGATTAATGCAATACTAACGACTACAGTGCAAAAAAATGTACCAAAGTGGCTGTTTATATCGGTAGGGATGTTAAAATGCCACAACGTTTGTAACGTTCTAAACTCTGGTTTAAACTTTCTCCGATTACTCGGGCAGCCCAGAAGAATGGCAACTTGATGTTTTTAAAGCGTGCCAGGAATCGATATTCCTCAAGGTTATAATAAACGTTTGGCACTAAAAACAGTGGGCGATGTTTGTTTAAGTACTTTGGAGAGAGAGAGAGAGAGAGAGAGAGAGAGAGAGAGAGAGAGAGAGAGTGGAGTGGAGTGGATGGATGTGCGTGCGTGGCATGTTGAGCTAAGTTTTTGTTTG
>NW_014577063.1:638542-641052 GCF_000485595.1 Priapulus caudatus | reverse complement strand
TCTCTCTCTCTCTCTCTCTCTCTCTCTCTCTCTCTCTCTCTCTCTCTCACATTCTCTTAAAATTTGTTTCATAATGAGTCCTGTTGTATTGCTTGAGTCTTGCTTGCGTCGAATGTTAAGATATGAATCATTGTACCATACTGAAAGGATGAATTTTAATATGCCATTACAGGGCAATAAGCTTGACATAGAAATGAAAACAGCATTTATGATAGATTTCTTAATGCTTTTAGACAACATGCGTTGTCCAGTCCTTGTTGAATGATTGTATCTGACAATGATGTACATTTGTAATTGCTTGTGCGATGTAAGGTGGCATGGCTATAAATTTTCTAAACTACTTGCATGTCGATGAATTCTAGTTATTAGCCATGCGAGCTTAAAGTGATTACGTCACTGTAAATAGTAAAATTTAAAAAAAAAAATTCCACTTTTTCACAAAATGTAAGTAATTTTGTTCACTTTTATGGTTAAATTGCTGCATTATACTTCCTATTTTACTATATTGTTTAATGTAAACATACACTCGTGACTCATACATTGCCCATAGCAAGCAATTAATGTCAGGATCATAATATC
The DNA here is from genome assembly GCF_000485595.1 of Priapulus caudatus. Classification (NCBI taxonomy): domain Eukaryota; kingdom Metazoa; phylum Priapulida; class Priapulimorpha; order Priapulimorphida; family Priapulidae; genus Priapulus; species Priapulus caudatus. The sequence goes on along the minus strand of NW_014577063.1, from coordinate 640,473 downwards.
AAATCGTCCAATTTTTATAAATTTTTAAGTAGTTGAGAAACAATCTTATCAGGTAAGAATTTGACGATACGTTTAGTCCCATTAGTACTTACGTTTAATGTAAAAAAATGGCAGTAACATTTTTCAAATATACACCATAGAAAATTCGTGACGTAGTCAATTCAAGTAGAATATATAATGCACGCTCGTCTGATTCAAAAGTTTGCTCAATGTCTTTAGTGTGTAGAACTTTCTAAGGCTGATGGTTTGAACGGCCTACCCCTTGCAAGCAGCTTGAGTTTCACACGAGTATATAAACTACTGCCAGGAGGCAGCAGGACTTACAACCCAGGTTTATCCCCAGGAATTTCAGAAAGCATGGATTTATGTGGACAGACGGGGGAGGTGTTGTCCATGGATTTAAGAAAATAAAAATATATTTTTTATGTCATTCTTGGGCACTTTATTTTCACATAGTGAACTTGGAAAGTACGAGTAAGTATTTCTCGAGAAAAATTTCAATTACGATTAGTAGCTAGCCTTTAACTTACTATTACGATAAAAGTGTGCTGCCTAGCCGGTTTGTGGCAGTGACTCCCTGTCTATATTGGTCTTACTCATGTGTGCGTGCGTGCGTGCGTGCGTGCGTGCGTGTGTGTGTGGGAGGTAGGGGTAGCAGTTTAGGGCAGCAGGCCCAATCACTGTCCATATTTAATTGTCCTGCGTTTGATCTACCAAGTAGAATCTGTTTCCACGGTGTAACGATACGTTTGTTCTAACAGACGGAAGAGTGTCGTTGCCGTCAAGCAGTCCAATATCACCGATCTCACACGACGGCCACCATCAGCACCACCGCTACCACGGAACGCCGAAGGAGGCTGGCATGATTAAATACGGAGAGCTCATCGTGCTCGGGTATGTACCGCTGACCACGTCGTCGGCATCGTTGTTGTTGTTGTTGTTGTTGTTGTTGTTGTTGTTGTTGTTGTTGTTGTTGTTGTTGTTGTTGTTGTTGTTGTTGTTGCATGGTTCGCACCGTCCTTGAAAAGTCCTTGAATTTGAGGGGAGTCTTTGAAAAGTACTTGAATTTAGTAAATGTTTATTTTGTCCTTGAAAAGTCCTTGAATTTCATGAAAATGTTCTTGAATTTGTAGAAAGAATCCTTGACTGTAATAAAAAGAAATTTTGTACCATCAATAATGTGCAAACTTCAATAAAAATTGCGTTAAATGAGCTTAAAAAGCTATAGACACGATAGACAGTTAAATGATGATCACAAATTACAGTAAGTCAGTAAAATCAGTCAGTAAATCAATGTATGTTGTAGAAGTGACAGTGTTTAGAAGGGTTTATTAATGTGATCCAGGTTTTAGAGGTGACAGTGATTAAGAATGTGGTTATTATTAAATTAATCCAGGTATGTTTTGTTCTGTGTATGAATTGCGATACCGTGTTCATGAAATGAAAATGTCTGATAAAATGTCCTTGAATTTCCGATAAAATGTCCTTGAATTTCCGATAAAATGTCCTTGAAAAGTCCTTGAAGCCCTCCTGTATGAACCATGTGTTGTTGTTGTTGTTGTTGTTGTTGTTGTTGTTGTTGTCATGTGTGGAGGTGGCCTTGGAGTTGGGGGCTTGGAGAACTGCCAACTGCAGAGGAGCACTACGTGAGAGCACCACCTAGGTTGTTTGTAAAAGGTGGCATCATCGGAATGGATATGAAGCATGCCATACCTGTTGACAGGCCAGCTTGTTGCTGCCTGTCTGCCTGTTGCCTGCCTGCCTGCCTGCCTGCATGCCTGTTGCCTGCCTGCCTGCCTGCATGCCTGTTGCCTGCCTGCCTGCCTGCATGCCTGTTGCCTGCCTGCCTGCCTGCCTGTTGCCTGCCTGCCTGCTTGTCTGCCTGCCTGCCTGATGCCTGCCTGTCTGCCTGCCTGTTGCCTGCCTGCCTG
>NW_014577063.1:636172-638333 GCF_000485595.1 Priapulus caudatus | reverse complement strand
TGCCTGCCTGCCTGCCTGCCTGCCTGTTGCCTCCCTGTTGCCTCCCTGTTGCCTGCCTGCCTGCCTGCCTGTTGCCTGCCTGCCTGCCTGTCTGCCTGCCTGTGCCTGCCTGCCTGCCTGCCTGCCTGCCTGCCTGCCTGCCTGCCTGCCTGCCTGCCTGGGCAGGCAGGCAACAGGCAGGCATGCAGGCAACAGGCAGGCATGCAGGCAGGCAGGCAGCAGGCAGGCAGCAACCAGTGCCTGCCTGCCTGTTGCTGCCTGCCTGCCTGCCTGTTGCCTGCCTGTTGCCTGCCTGCCTGACTGCCTGCCTGCCTGTTGCTGCCTGCCTGCCTGCCTGTTGCTGCCTGCCTGGCTGTTGCTGCTTCCTGTCCTTGTCTGTTGATATTTTGGTGTCTATTCGTTCGAGAGATTCACATTCTCATATTGTATTTGAAAATTGAAGTATAGCTGTGCGAGTAAAGTTTATCGAAGACTGGGTCAGTGAAATTCGGTATGACACCGCGCCTCTAACCCTACCAGCGTCTATTAAGGCGTGTTTCGGCGAGTCTGTGTCGCAATTGCTGAAGCCAGCCTGCGGGCTATTGATGTTGCTCGCAGGAGACTCTGCCAACAGTGGATTCCGTTCCCGTGTGTTACAGGCTAAGCGACTTTGCGTGGAGGGCAGGGGCAAGCGTGTGTGTACATTTCGCTAACGTGGCGTGGTGGTTGGCTTTGCGTGAAGAGCAGGGGGACACACACGTGTGTACATTTCGCTAACGTGGCGTGGTGGCTTGCCAGTCAGGCTTTCCATGAAGAGCAGGGGGACACACACGTGTGTACATTTCGCTAAAGTGGCGTGGCTTGCTAGTCGCGCTTTCTCCGTGAATTACACGTCGATTGATGCATTAGCGGGCCATGGGAATTGACGTGCGGACGACCGTCGTGTGCCGTAATTTGACAGGCCGATAATTAATTTAAAATTTGCGTGTAAGTGAGAGAGGCTCATCTCGTTAATGAACCAGAAAATGAAAATCCTCGCTGAAATTATGCCGGAATATTATGAATTAGTGCTCACTGATTGCGTGGCGGCGGGCAGAGAAAACCCCTCCTGTCCCATCTTTTGTGTGCAGTGCCTACAGTGTCGATGTACTGTAATATATATGTTATTGTTTACACCTTAATCATGCAAGGGAGGTTTATATAATCATATCGCAGTCTTGTTGAGGTCATAGAGGTATTATGACTATATGAAGGAATGTCAACAATATCGACTGTACTGTTATTACTACACGCCGTGAATTGCAGCTGATACAGCGTCTACACTTATTTGCCAATGTTTTTAGATCATTACAAAAATATTTTAAAATTAAATGAAATTACGATTCGGCAGTGCTAAATTATGACGCATTTCTCATGATACATGATATGACGTACATCCTTTCCAGAGCTCCCATCCACTCCCTCCTTGCTACAGGGATTATGGTTTGCTAACTTAGTATTAAGCCAGTCGTTTAAAGTGCTAACTGGCCAGAATTTTATTTGGCTTACATGAAATAAGTAATTACTACCAATACAATGCTACCCATAATGATTTCATGTATAATTAACGCAGCCAAATGGTAACCAGTGTATCTAGCTAGGCGTGGCATTCTAGGTTTCGATCGAGAATTACATTTGTGTGTACTACCCGTTGTAAGTTTCCACATCACTCCAGTACATCTTTAATAATGAGACTGAGATGCCCATGCGTGTCTATACGTAGCAAATTCAGCACGGTAGGGTATTCAACCGTGTTTTGTTTTTATTTTGTCTCAGATACAATGGCATCTTGCCGCAGGGAGACAAGGGCAGGAGGAGAAGCAAGTTCATCCTATACAAGAGGAAACTAGCGAATGGTGTTAAGCCCTCCAGACAACACATTGTGCAAAAACCTCAAAATGCAAAAGTGAGTATCACTCATGATTCAACAACTGATAATAATCGAAATAATCATGACTATAATAAATGTATTTATAGAAATAGTAACCATTGCATATCAAAATCCCTCTCTCTCTATCTCTCTCTCTCCCTCCTTCTCCCCCCCCTCCCTCCCTCCCTCCCCCCTCTCTATCTCTCTCTCTCCCTCCTTCTCCCCCCCCTCCCTCCCTCCCTCCCCCCTCTCTATCTCTCTCTCTCCCTCCTT
>NW_014577063.1:631972-635881 GCF_000485595.1 Priapulus caudatus | reverse complement strand
CTGTCTCTGGTCTCTCTCTCTCTCTCTCTGTCTCTTTTTCTCTCTCTTCTTCTCTCTCTTCTCTCTCCTGTTATCTCTCTCTTTCTCTCTCCTGTTATCTCTCTCTCTCTCTCACTCTCTTTCTCTCTTTATGCCTATGACTGTATCTCTATCTCCCCCCCCCCTTTCTCTCTCGCATGTACGTTTGAATTTTCCATGTCAGTGCAACGTCGACTCTGCCAAAATTGGCGTAAATCCTAATGCACCCTAACTCTCTTGGTTCTGGTGCCAGATGAGGCGAAATGAAGAGCATTTTAAGCCATTATTTCCTTCAGGGGAAATTTGCGAGATCGTTGTCCGCCATCATCGCAAATCGGTCGTGAATCTCTCTCGAATGGCTGAACGTCGCCTGTCTCGCGTTTGCTGGTTGTTCGCGAGATTTTAACGTGGCGTTCCTAGTTCGATCGTTCCTCGTCTGTTTTGTCGTCTTCCCTTTCTGCTCAGACGCAGTACAAACAGTCAGCTAGTTGTGGTAACGTGTAAAGTGACCCTTGGTATTCATTGTTCAGTAACTGCAGTCCTAAGTAACGGGCACTTATATATAATTTACACATGTCTCTAAAGGCCACTCTTGGTATTTTCCCTGAGTAGCTGCTCTTATATGCACATTTAACCCTGTATATGAGGGTGATTTAAGGGAAATCCCATTGATGTTCTATATAGGCAGGTGTCGATTCCACAGAGGTTGTTTCCCAGTATAGCTGTCCCTCAAAGCCTAACATCATCAGTGTCCTTTATTGATAGGTGTCTGCTAACACGGGTTTGACAGAACATTAATGAAGTCTACTCCTTGCGTGTTACCCATTGGCATCAAACATCCTACTTCCCCTTTATGTTTTCCCCTTGTAATAATCTAGTATCATCAGGAGTGTATAGTATAGACTGTAGATATAGTGTCTATAGAGTATCTATAGACTGTAGATATAGAGTGTTTATAAAGTGTCTATATATATAGAGTATCTATAGACTGTAGATATAGAGTATCTATAGAGTGTCTATAGATTGTAAATATAGATTGTAAATATAGATTGTCTGTAGACTGTATATAGTGTGTTTATATTATACACTCCTGGCATCGGCACATTGCCGTACGTTTACCCACAGATCGGCCGGTCATCCGAAACGCCCATCGACTTCGTCGTCATGGATACGATTCCGGGTGACAAGCAGGCGGACAGCATCATCACTCAGAGCACGATCAGCAGGTTCGCCTGCCGCGTCACGTGCGACAGGAGCGTGCCGGACCGATCGCGCGTCTACGCAGCCGGCTTCGACTCCTCACGCAACATCTTCCTCGGGGTACGTGCGTTGCCGCCGGCGACGAGCTTCTCGGCTTTGCAGTCGGTCGTCGCAGCGTTGGGAGAGCACAAACGAGGACTAATTATAGGAAATTACTGACGAGGACTATTACTAGTAATCGATATAATAATTATTAGACTAATTAGAGTAAAGTATTAAATATAAGTATAAACTTTATATCGTAATTTATATTCGTAGTGTTAGGTTTCCGGTAGAGTGACTCGCTCCTGGGTGCATTAGGAGGAAATCCGGGTGACGATAAATTTTCAAAATTTGTCAGTGTGAGAGCAAAGCATAGTGGTTACAGGTGTGTGGCACGTGGTGGCATAAACGCAAGCAATGCTTGACCTCAATCGAGTGGAAACGTTACCAAAAAACGACGCTGAGATATCTGTGTGAATTTATTAGCTTTATAAAAGATAAAAATCAGTCTGATCCCACGTAAACACTGAGTAAGTACTGTGAGAAAGTTAATTGGAATACTACTACTTTAGTATATGCGTGTCATAGCTACTCCAGTTAGGTTGTTTTACTCTTCGACATTTTGTCTTGCATATAACACGATGCGCTGTAGGCTGTCCTGCTCACCTGGGCATCTACTTAATGTATCTACATTAAAACCTGTATAGATGGTCGCTCAATGAAATCTCCTTAACGGTGATCTTGATAGACTGGTGTGCATTCCATAGAGGCCTCTAAGAGGTTCTTCGTATAAATGTTACTCAAGGAAAACATTAAAAATGTCCTTCCTTTATAGACAAATGTATTAGGTTTTTGCTGACACAGGTTTCCTGTGCATGTTGTCCTAACCTCTTGTTTTTCTCGAATGCAGGAAAAGGCGACGAAGTGGCAGAAGAGCGACGAGGGTGGTGAAATCGACGGACTCACGACGAACGGCATTCTCATCATGCATCCGAAGGGCAAGTTCTTCGGCGGACGCGCAGAGCCGGGAATTTGGCGAGAGGTGTCCGTGTGTGGCAGCGTCTACGCTCTCAGGGAGTCCAGGTCTGCCCCACAGAAGGGGGCGCTGGTGAGTGGTCGTGCCACCGTGTGGCAGCACGCGACAATCGAACTGGAATCATTTGTTGATAGTGGTGATTGACTAGTTGATAGTTATTATCAGTTTGCGTGCTTGTAGCATCATTCATGGCTAGAGGCATAACGATTTATCGATGTGCCGCTAATTGCAATATGATTACCTCAAAAATCAATGGAACCATGGACTTTCTGTGTCGGGCAACATTGATTTCTTTCAGTTAGCAAAACTGAATGTTTTCTCTTGCCACCATGCAATTAATGTATAATGAATGTGTGTCTCTACACGTATAGGTGGAGGATGAGTCCAATGTTCTCCAAGATTGCACTCTCGTACCATCTGAATGTTTCCCTTGCCACCATGCAATTGTTTTATAACGTAAGTGTGTCTCTACACATATAGGTGGAGGATGAGTCCAATGTTCTCCTGGATGGCACTCTCGTTGATCTCTGTGGAGCAACGTTGTTGTGGAGGTCCGCAGCCAGCCTTAGTCTTTCACCTGTAAGTTTGAGTATCGTGCTCACTCACACCTAACTGACTGCATACCTTGTGTCGGGGTCTTCCTGTGTCAAAACAATAACAGATGCCATATTGTGTTATATATCGTTATTATTTCCGCCCTATCCTATTCTCCTGCACTACACATCGTCCAACATTCACAAATGTTGGTTGTTGTGGCGCGCGCAGACGAAGCGGAGTATCTGGAGCATCAGTACACCTGTACTCGCTCATCTTTCTGCCTGGCTTCACTCTTCTTTCCTCTTGTCTGGTCCACTATTTCCTCCTATATGCCTGCACATTCCTGCTTGGCTCTTTCCCCCTATCCTGCTGCTTAGTTATTTGTGCCTTAGCCTGGTCTCCTGTGCTTACACATTCCACAGTATTCACGAATTCTCCCTCTCGTCTGGCTTACTATTTCCTCCTATATGCATGCACATACCTGCTTAGTGCTTTGCCCCCTCTCCTCCTACTTAGCCTTTCCCATTTCCTCCTGTTTACTTCTTTCCCCTATCCTACTCTCCTGCACTACACATCCTCCGGCATTCGCGAATTCTCCCGATTGTGCACCGGTAGACGAAGCGGTATCTGGAGCACCACCAGTATTCACTCGATTCAGCATCAGTATCAAATGCTTCAGTATTCACGAATCCTACTGATTTTTCTGTGGCGCGCATAGACGAAGACTTATCCTCCTGCTTAGTGCTTTCCTCTTGTCCTACTCTCCTGTTATTCACATGCTTTGGCATTCATGAATGCTAATGATTTTCTGTGGCTCGCGTAGACGAAGCGGTATCTGGAGCACCAGGTGGAGGAGCTAAACGCCGGCCGGCCGCAGTGTCCCGTCGGGCTCAACACGCTAGTCATACAGAAGAAGAACACGCTCGTCGAGTCGGACAAGCAGCCGTACGTGTACCTGTCGTGCGGGCACGTGCAGGGCGAGCACTCGTGGGGGCGCGAGGACGAGACGCGGCGTCGCTGCCCGATGTGCCAGCAGGTGAGCGCGTAGTAGTAGTAGTAGTAGTAGTAGTAGTAGT
>NW_014577063.1:620833-630783 GCF_000485595.1 Priapulus caudatus | reverse complement strand
AAACCAAACTTTGTGCACGCAGCAATGACTTAGGGGCGCTGAGGTCGCCTGAATACACGGGATGCGAAGGCGGCTCCTGTGAGGCATGTAGAGGGGGGTTTAGGAGCCAATATCTGCACGCCTCGGGTATCCGCTATATGACAAGCGGTTGCGTCTTGTTTTAGAGAGCAACAGAACTCTGCTTAACTTGCAATACCATAAAATTTATTCTAGACTCGCAGGCAAAGTAGAATAATGTTGTCGTGAAATAGCACTATTTTCCCGTTTTTTCGTTGTACACTCTAGGTATTATTAGCTCTTGATGTTATCTGTTGCGTGAAATTCAAATACAGGTCCGTTTTACGACAGGGTTAGGTTCCAGAAAAACAGGGTTGTAAAATGAAAAGTCGTAAAGCAAGACCAAATTGTAATGCAATTAAATGCTATCATTCCACCCATTATGCACCACACAAAAAACGAAATCTAAGCGCATATTGCGTGTTTGGACTCACAGACGTTGCTACGATGTGTTTATTGAGTTACGATTTTTTTGTTATTTACAATTTTTAGGTAATTTTGAAAAGGTCGTTAAATGTAAAAAGTCGTAAAATGGACCATCGTAAAACGGGAAAACGGGAAAACGGGACCTACCTGTACATGTGTACATACAGATTGCTGTTCCTGTAAAAAAACAAGACCTGTATGTGAAGTGTTGAATAGTCTAGGTTCGAAAATTAAACGATCTAGTCTAAATGCTATACAGTTTAGCTTATGCCGTAGCTAAGTGAAGCTGGCTGATTCTGGGTTAGGTGCTGGTAGGTTGTTTATTGGAAAACTAACAATGAATTCGCTGTAATTATGAATATTATTTTACAGTTAATAGTTGAATGAAAGCCTAGTTTGTGGTCATAATGTACAAATTACGTATTTTACATAACCCATGTTGTCGTAATGTATGGTATTAGTGTAATGGCTGATAACAATTATCTTGGGGCAGCTACATTTTAAAGTGTGTTGTTCAAATTAAAAGTAGCCACATTCACGTCTAAGTATTTGTGTCTCGTCTCAGCACAGAAATATATCAGGTAAAGCTTTGATGTGGGAAGGTTATGCTTGCTGGGAAGACACGCCCTTCAAATTATTGATAATTCAATGACAGAAACACGAGAAGTCGCTATTGGTATGTGCGATTAATCGTGTTTTTCTTTGCCGCCAGGTGGGGCCAGTAGTTAAGTTGCAGATGGGGATTGAGCCTGCGTTCTATGTGGATACAAACATACCAACGCATTGTTTCAACCCTTGTGGTCACATGGCTTCCGAACAAACTGTCAAGTGAGTGGACATATATCTTTAATATTGGGTTTAAATTTGGGAATTTCTATTTAACTTCAGGCTTTCCTAATTTAAAACGTAAAATGTGCACTTATTGTACATGGGTGGGGGTGCGGGGGAACAATGCCCCATACGCAATGGGACAGGGCTGCTTTATATGGGTGAATATAAGTTACTGATTGAATTGTAAGTTGAAATATTTTGTCATTGTGGAAATATCCCCCACATCATATCTATATCTATATATCATAATTATATCTATATCATCTGGTTAGTGTTTAATTAAAATGTTTCCAATTTGTCTAGCGTAAATCTCAATGGCTGATCTGTGGTGTTCTAGGTACTGGGCATCCGTTCCGCTTCCCTATGGCTGCCACGGTTTCCGAGCAGCGTGTCCCTTCTGTGCCATTCCTCTCATCAGCGACACAGGATGGCAGAAGCTCATATTCCAGGACTATGTCGATTAATGCCCTGGGAGACGAGGAAATGACAATATATATATCGACTGATGCCCCTGGTAACATGGTGTCGAAATCGGCTGCATGTTTGCCCGTTCAGGCCACGTGACATTGTCCAAGTGGCTAAAGAGGGTGATCGTGTATCACTGGCTGTCAGCTGCTCATTGTTTAACCGATCGCATCTCGATCGTATGGGAGGAAAAAGACTGCATTCTGTCCTAAGGCAGGTTGGCACGAAAATGTTCTGCTCTGTGATTGGTTCTCATTGTCCCATCTCAGTTCCCACAAGAGCTGGCTGGTCTGGTCATTCCTTATAGTGTAGGTATTGACCAGGTCTGAATTGACCACAGTGTTTATTATACTGTCTTCACAGACTAGTGTCTGCCCTGACAACAACAACTTCTGCATTGACCAGTGTTTACATTGACTGTAGTGTAAACACTTGCCAGTATCTACACTGGTAAATGTTTACACTGACTAGTGTGGTTTTGTACACTTAGCACGTGGTGTGTCTACTATCCCCACCGTTGCTGGGGACAAAGTTTCTACTCATTACGAAATGCTGCGCCTGATAACCATTCTTTAAATGCCTCTGATACGCTGGGTTGTTAGGATGACTGGTTTGCAGCTATAGACTATAGCTCATTAGAGCTAACATCGCTGGCACTTGGAGGTAAAGTGAAATGTGTCAGCATTGTCGATTGCGTATGATAGCAATTGGAACACTGTTGTGGGTAACGTAAAGGGGGAAAGCTGGGTATGTTAATAACCAGTCTGATGAAAGGCAGTCTAGTAATGAAGCACACCAGTATAGGCGGTGCTAGCATTATCCACGGATAGCTAACGGTGGTTAGCAAGCAAAGCTTGCTTATGTTGCTTAATCACGCATGGCATAGCTGCCAAGTGAGAGGCAGAGGAAGAGGCTGATCAAGCCTGATCAGGATTAGGTTAAAGTAATGGCGAATTTACACATGAGAAAACATGTCAACGTGTTACGGGGTATTAAAGAGTAGTGGTAAATATTATCTGCATAAACGTGTGACAGGTATAAAAAAAAAATTCCACTAGACACTGGGAGGTATTTCACTAGCGTATTTGCTGCATTGTAACTATTATGATAGTTTGATGCATTATTGCTATTGCATAATCTAACCACTAAAAGCAAAGTGTGATATTATGATAAGAGAGCGTTGGTTCATCTAGAGACCTAATAACGACACCAGCTGTAGACAGGGTTAGTATGAAAGAACATACGTTTATATAGTTATGTTATGAGTTGTTGCATGCGTTACAAAGCATTTGCAAATGCAATTCGAAGTTCGAAATATGAAGTGTTTTCGGCAAATATTAGCTTCATAATAGTTGCCTGTATTCAGGTTCAGCCTTATATTTTTAATATGTCATTGCGAAGTTGCATTGTCTAGCTATCAAATCGTTGGGTGAAAATAATTGTGCGGTTAAACTGCATTTCTGATGTACTGCCCTGAACGCTAAGGCTCCTAAGCTGAATACGTACGTTTTAATTGTATAAATACGGGGAATGAGTGCAAATAGCATGTGCGGGGGGGTTACTGTTGTATTTTTTCATCATAGTGAGATGTAAAAGTCGAATGCGTAAATGACTTTTCTTATTACAAGCGACTCATTGTGAAGCAGTGTTCTCACCACATGAGAACGCGGCCTCTCACCTCAAAGTGCAAATACCATTATAAGCATTAATTAAGTACGGCAATGCAGGACAATTATTGTATATACATCGTAGAAGTAAAGATCTGAGTTATTAATTAACTTCCCTCGGCGCTGGCAATAGAAGCTGTATAGAGGTATAGAGGAAGGAAAAGGGATGATTTTTTCTCAATAGTGAAAATGCATGATGTTTGTATGTAAATAATATACATAAATGAGTTTTATTGTAAGTGCTAGAGCTTCAGACCTTCTGTACGAACGTAGGTGTCTCTAGTTCTCTCGCCATCTCTTGGGCTGTAATATTAGTATGAATAGATTCTTTCTGAGCTGTGCCATCGGTTGATATTAGACGTGTAAGCACTACTATTAAGTATACTATTAAGTAATAATGCCGTCGGCTCGTTTCTACGCCTGTGTAATGTTCTAGCGTGTTCTCTAGAGGGTTTGCAGTAATCAAAGTGACCCCGTTTCGAGTGTGGAAGAGATGTGCAATTCAGGAAGCTATCAGCTGGCGTTCCCCAGCTCTGCGTGCAATCTAGTATGCCGCCAGATGGCGTTGCACGTCATGTTCACGTGTAGGTCATCAGAGCACGTATATCATATTATCATATTATGATACTACACGATATTATATGATATACGTGCTCTGTGGCCATGATACGGCGAGCAGGTATGAATGATGAAGTGTGAGAGTAGAGTTTAGCTGGCCAGTGAGTAACACGTGTTATCTCGCCACCACAGCAACCAACAAACAATGTCAGAAACGCCAATAATAAAGCAATTATTATAATAGTAATAACAACTCTCCCCTCGTGTCCAACATAATATCAGAGGTTAATAATGACAAATGTGTCATTATTAACTCCTGATAATATGTTCCCTCCCGTCCGCAATACTGTCAGTCATCTGACATGACTTATTTAGCAGGTCTATTTTGAAAATCATTAGTGTAACGCCTGTATGGCGTGTAATACAAGCAGGTGTCTGCCGCGGGCATGTGTAAAAGTTAGTCCGGCTCTCAGGTTGTGAGCCTGAGATGTCATCAATATCGCAACTAGTTTCAACCAGTGTCTGGAGTAAAATGTACAATAGGGTTTCTGGTAACGCAGCGAGTTTCAGAAATGCATGGCGATTTCTTTGAAATTATTTTAAAGTTAAAAGGTACGATTTCAAACCCTTTGACTCTTAATTATGTCGATAGCATGACTTGAATTTTCAATTTTCTACTTAGGATTACAATTACAATTAGGATACATTGTTATTATTACTTGAATTTTACTTGGTCTGATCTTCTGCAAGGCTAAACTGCAATCGTTTATCCTTATCTTGTATAATGCATATAATTTTATTTTAATTTGGAGGAGCCTATTTAGTCTAGTCCAGCTGTATTTAAGCTCACACATATCAATGCTCTCACAAAATATATACATAGTGTAAATAAAATTGGAGTTAGCGTTTATTGAGCTGCGCTACAAATGTAATAGACTCGGGTTTCGATAGAAAAGTGAGTTAGCATTAACGATGATGAAGCCCTCGTTAGCGGGAAGTAGTGTATTTATGTGTAATTGTGTACAGCGAGTACGTTGACGATATCTTCTTCCACTTCTGCACTGCTGCTTTTGATACATGTATATGATAAAAAATTATATAAAAATTGTGAAATTTATATCCGCTATTTTATTGAATTTCTTTTATATTTCCGTCAATATTGTATATCATATGATGATGTTGGGTACCTGACGTAATGCAGAAATGGTAACGATATGAAAATACTAAGCGGTATTAAAATGATACGTGTGAGAAAAATAACAGGATCCAATATCAATGGAAATCTGGACGATTGTAATGAATGATAAATCTAAAAGGAGAAACATTATTTTTCCTATCCACGAATGAAACAAGTTTTCCAGATTATCAACGCGTAATAAAACACCACGGTGGAAGAGCTTTGGCTTCGATCGATTTCATTTTAGTGGATACGTAGTGGCGATACAGATTTTTGCCACGTACTGGTAACGACGTGCTGATTTCGCACTCCATCCCTCCCGTCTTGGTTCTGCCATTGCACAGCGTACACTTACTCACTTATAAGCTCATATACACATATTAAGTATATTATGGACGCAAAACCATTTTGGCATTTCTAAAAGCCATCAGTCCGCCATCAGCCTGATGCCATTTGGATCAGCTTGGTGGCAAACCAATTTAGTAATCCCTCGATACACACAGACGCCAATGGTGTGGGTGCTGCCAATATTACAATAAACAAACTGAAATTGTACATTAACTGTAGAAAGAATACGCACCAGTAGTTTCTACTTAAATGTCTGTTCCAACGACTTGCGTTAATATTTTAAATGCATTTGATAATATAATTAATACATGTGTAATAATGTAAGTAATATGTAGTAATATATGTATAATAATTATGCATGCTTATTATATGCCAAAATAATATTCTATTGAAGTTATACAATTAAAGTACACTGTACATACTAGTTTGACGTGAAATGTATGTTCCAATGCCGTATTTTAATAATTTCTAGTATATGCAAAAAGAAATAATATAATATTGAAGAACGCATTTAGACGTCGTCTAAATTATTATGTAAAATAAATGTCAATCGGATAAAATAATACGGTGCGAAAAATCAATCTACAATAGCACATTATATAAGAGCAACAATAGTCTGACACAAAATTAGAAATTAGCCTACTGAAACAACAAAACTCAAAATAATAGAATATGTAAGTATATGAAGCGATTCAATGTGTTTAATTGATCCCGTATTCGTTACCCGGCCCCCCCCCCACTCAGTGTTATTTAGGGTACGGTTATGCTCGTTCCTTCCCTTTGAAAGCACCTCCCTATCTCAGGACTGCCAAAATTTCTGAACCCCCCTTTCGTGGGCTTTTTGCGGGGTTTTCCTGCCTTGGAGACCCCCCTAAATCCGAAATAATCCTGAATGAGCTTTCAAAACTAGCAGGAATTTCAGGAATTTGATCTCGGGATTTGATCAAGTTTTCTATGATATTCAAGATGAAAGAGAGAGAGAAAAAACACCCCTTTTTTAAAGAAATCTCCGGGTGAAGTCAAATACACCCCTTTTTTTACAATTCTTGGGCCGGATTTTGTCGCGCGAAAAATACCCTTTTACCGGAAATTTTGGGAACGCGCATGCGGTCCCTCCGACCTCGGAGTGGGGGGCCCGGGATTCGTTAACACACCGACTTACCTTCTGCTTGGTAGTGCATGCAATCGACAGCGACGACATGTATGGGATTATTAATTTTATTCACATACCAGTAAAAAGATAATCTCGAGGCTGTTGAAATCAAGAGGCAATTTTTCGTTAATCATATACGCCTACGATATTTCATGCTACCAGCAGTGAAGCTTATTCAGATTACATTAGATTATAACCTCATAACCTCATAAATATTAGTCTTCAAAAGTGTTAGGGACTATACAGAAGAAGGAGAGAGAAGTAGATCAAATCGATAGATTAACACTGCGGATTGCAGTGGAAAAAGTTTCAATTTTGCAATTTACCAATGATGAAGGAAGAGAATTCCAATACGGAATAACAGAAACAAAAAAGCTAAACTTATAGGATCCTTAAAAGATGACACATGCCGAAAACAATGATTACGCTCAGATGATCGAGTGCATCGGAAAAGCATCATTAAGCATAGCTCTAGTAACTATAGCCCGCGTACAGTTGCCGCAGGCAAGCTGCTACCACTGCTGATGCTGCTACTGTTGCTGTTCTGTACTACGGCTCACGAATGCTCGCGCTACCAGCAACTGTTCTTTGATCCACGAACAAAGGTGCGATTTACGATTTATAATGGTCGCGTTGCATCGTATAGCTTTATACTCACTCGCACGATAATTTTACGCGGGTCATACTTAGCACGCATTACAATAGTGATAATGATTACCATGTTCCAGCAAGCACGCGCGTTCTATAACGCGGTTTCTATAACGCGTCGTTCGTCTACACTATAAACACGTCCCGCGCGTGTTTAGTGAATGAATGCGGTTGCTCGTTACAGGCCCCTACTCGCCACTCGTTCACGCAGCGCTATCCTCGAAGAGCGCAGGGAGCGAGCGGCGAACACCTCACAGAGGGCAGCACATGTAATGAGGCTGCTCGCCATTGTGGCGGCTGAGGAGAAGAGGAGGGTGGATGCGGCGGCGCTGCTGCACGCTCGGTAAGGGTCAGTGAGAATTTAGCACGACTACGCGCGATCCGTAGCTACGGTTAGAGCGGGTGACGACCGAGAGTTACACACGTGTGTGAGTGCGAACACCACGATTCGTTGCAGGGCGACGTCGGCCGCCGACGCTCGCAGCCGCATTCTGCAGAAGCGCGTCGAGACGGTGGCCAGGGCTGCTCAGAGGGCAGCACAGGCGGTGAGGAAGATCGCCGTCGTCGCAGCCATGCAGGAGAGGCAGAGAGTGGTGCGCGATCGGTGAGTGACGGCAGACTTGTAGCGACAAAACCCGCGCCTCACAACGTCAACGAGGCATCTAGCGGTACGGTTGCCCTCCTTACTGGTCGTGATTCCCCAAAAATTCGACTATATCTACGTCAACAAACCGCCTGTCCTAATATGTTTGCCTGTGTGCTCTTCTATGAATCCTAAGCAGGGTATATACCCCTCTTTTCTCCCACGTGAAAATTCATAGTGAAAAAAAGGTGATAACCATTTCTTTGAAGCGGTGTTTGTTGAGGCGACCAACTCGCAATGCCCTAAGATATATAGTTCAACTCGCCACTGTATCGTTCTGTTGCACGACGGCAATAGCGGTGAGAGTGTAGCAGACGGCGCAGCTGATGGCAGTCTTCTTTCTGCAGGGTCGAGGCGGCCGAGGAGAGGCGTATAGCCGCGCCCGCTACCAGCTGCTAGAGAACAGACGCCGAGAAGCTGTGCAGAGGCGGGCGGAGGTCGTCGCCGCCGCTGCCGCCGTCGCCGCCGTCGCCGCTGCTGATGTTGTTGCTAATGTTGTCGCTGCTGCGGCTGATGCTGCCACCGCTGCCGCGGATGCTGCCAACGACAATGTTACCGCCACTGCCGTTACTGATGTCACCGACACTGACACCGGCGTTATCACTGACGCCACTCCTGCCGCTGCTGCCGCAAACGTTGTTACTGATGCTGCAGCTGACGCCACTACTTGTTCCACCACTGTCGCCGCCGCCGCCGCCGCTGCCGCCGCTGCCACTGCTGCCGCTGCCGCTGCTTACAACGCTGTTACCGCCACTGCCGCTGCTGCCACCGCCGCTGCAGCTGATGCTGACACCGCCACTGACACAGCCATTGCCACAGACGCTGTCGCCGCTGCTGCCACTGTCGCTATCGCTGACGCCACTCCTGCTGCCTCTGCCGCTAACGCAGACGTCACTACTGGTACCGCCACTGCCGGCAATGCTTCCGCCGCTGACGACGCTATTACCGCTACTGTCATTGCTGCCACCGCCACTGCAGTTGATGTTGACGCTGACACTGACACCGTCATTTCTATAGACGCTGTCGCCGCTGCTGTCACTGTCGCTATTGCTGACGCCACTCCTGCTGCCTCTGGCGCTAATTTTGACGCCATTACTGGTACCGCCACTGCCGGCAATGCTTTCGCCGCTAACGATGTTGTTACCGTCACTGCCGCTGCTGCCACGGCCGCTGCAGTTGATGTTGACGCTGACACTGACACCGCCATTGCCACAGACGCTGCTGCTGCCACTGTCGCTATTGCTGACGCCACTCCTGCGGCCGCTGCCGCTAACGCAGACGTCACTACTGGTACCGCCACTGCCGGCAATGCTTCCGCCGCTGACGACGCTATCACCGTCACTGCCGCTGCTGCCACCGCCGCTGCAGTTGATGTTGACGCTGACACTGACACCGCCATTGCCACAGACGCTGTCGCTGCTGCTGCCGTTGCCGCTGCTTACGATGCTGTTACCGCCACTGCCACTGACGTTGTCGCTGATTCTGTCGCTAATGCTGCCACCGCCACTGCAGTTAATGTTGACGCTGACACTGACACCGCCATTGCCACAGACGCTGTCGCTGCTGCTGCCGTTGCCGCTGCTTACGATGCTGTTACCGCCACTGCCACTGATGTTGTCGCTGATTCTGTCGCTAATGCTGCCACCGCCACTGCAGTTAATGTTGACGCTGACACTGACACCGCCATTGCCACAGACGCTGTCGCTGCTGCTGCCGTTGCCGCTGCTTACGATGCTGTTACCGCCACTGCCACTGATGTTGTCGCTGATTCTGTCGCTAATGCTGCCACCGCCACTGCAGTTAATGTTGACGCTGACACTGACACCGCCATTGCCACAGACGCTGTCGCTGCTGCTGCCGTTGCCGCTGCTTACGATGCTGTTACCGCCACTGCCACTGATGTTGTCGCTGATTCTGTCGCTAATGCTGCCACCGCCACTGCCGCGGCCGATGCCGCTGCCAACGTCGCTATTACCG
>NW_014577063.1:611472-617265 GCF_000485595.1 Priapulus caudatus | reverse complement strand
TGTGCTTGCCTCCACTAAATAAAAAAATATAAAGTATAAAGACTATTAGACTAAACTGAATACAGGAACCGCGGCCGCTTACTGCTGCTCTAGGTAGGGGATATTGAATGAATTGGCTAGTCTCAAGTTCCAGAATATTGTTACCCCATATCCGATCTTACAAGCATGCACATAGACTTGTAATATGTAAGACTAGTACGTGAGCGCTCGCTAGCTTTCCAGTAGCTATTGATATCTGTGGTAGATAATTATGTACATTCGTATAAATTACGGACTATTGTTTAGGTCGTACTGCACGCCTGAACCGATGCTCGCGCATGCGCACTATCTCCCGAGAAGAAGAATATTTTCCAAAAATTATAAATTTAAAATGAAGAGGAGTCATCCTAGCATAGATTTATAAGATAAAATTCCATTAGTAGACCTCAATTCAGAAATAGGAAGCAGACCTTGCATGTAAGGTCCCCGCTGCATATACCATTAAGTACATAACCTGGCTATGTTACAGTTTTAGCGCATGCGCAATATCTTACCAGAGGAGTTTTATTTTGTGATGAAAACGCATTTAGTATGGTCAGGCGATATCTCAACATGGGATTCTGTAATATATCCTTATCAGTAGACCTGTGTTCATAGTTAGGAGAGCGCCCTAGCCTGTATGGTGCAATTACCGCATGCGCAATATCTCAACAGAAGAGTTTTATTTTGTGATGAAAACGCATTTAGTATGGTCAGGGGATATCCGCTACTTTATCCCCGCGCACGCGTAATATCTCCCGAGCAGAAGAATATTTTCAATTATTATAAATTTAAAATGAAGAGGGGTTATCCTAGCATATATTTATATGATAAAATTTCATCAGTATACCTTACTTCAGAAATAGGAAGCAGACCTTGCATGTAAAGTCTCCGCTGCATATACGGCTATATACATAAGCTGGCTACGTTACAGTTTTAGCGCATGTGCAATATCTCACCAGAGCAGTTTTATTTTGTAATGAAAACGCATTTATATTTTTAGTATGGTCAGGGGATATCTCAACATGGGATTCTGTAATAAATTCTTATCAGTAGCCCTGTGTTTATAGTTAGGAGAGCGCCCTAGCCTGTAGGGTGCAAAACTCCTACTTTATCCCCGCCTGCCCTTCCCATTGTCTCCATTGTCGCACGCTCAGCCTCCGTTTCCTTCCACCGCCTCTCGACTGTCTTCCCTGCACCTTCGCTCAGTTTCCCACCCCTCTCTCCCTCAGCAAGCTATATTTACGTACCTTTCCTTTGGCCGTACCTACTGCACGTCTGAAACGGTGCTCGCGCCTGCGCAATATCTCTCGAAAAGAAGAATTTTTTGCCAACATTATAATTTTAAAATGAAGAAGGGTGATCCTAGCATAGATTTATATGATAAAATTTTATCAGTAGACCTCACTTCAGAAATAGGAAGCAGACCTTGCATGTAAGAACCCCGCTATATATACCATTCCGTACATAACCTGGCTATATGTTACTGTTTCAGCGCATGCGCAATATCTCACCAGAGGAGTTAGATTTTGTGATTAAAATGCATTTAGTATGGTCAGGGGTATCTCAGCAGAGGTTTCTGTAATAAATTCTTATCAGTAGCCCTGTGTTTATAGTTAGGAGAGCGCCCTAACCTGTAGGGTGCAAAACTCCTACTTTATCCCCGCCCGCTCTTCCCTTTGTCTCCATTGTCCCACTTTCAGCCTTCTTCTCCTTCCACCGCCCCTCGACTGTCTTTCCTGCACCTTCGCTCCCTTTCCCACCCCTCTCTCCCTTAGCAAGCTATATTTACGTACTTTTCCTTTGGTCGTACTGCACGTCTGAAACGGTGCTCGCGCATGCGCTATATCTCCCGAGAAGAAGAATTTTTTGCCAACATTATGAATTTAAAATGAAGAGGGGTTATCCTAGCATAGATCTATATAATAAAATTTTATCAATTCAGAAATAGGAAGCAGACCTTGCATGTAAGGTCCCCGCAGAATATACCATTAAGTACGTAACCTATCTACGTTACTGTTTTAGCGCATGAGCAGTATCTCACCAGAGGAGTTTTATTTTGTGATGAAAACGCATTTAGTATGGTCAGGGGGTATCTCAGCATCGATTTCTGTAATAAATTCTTATGATTAAACTGAATATGGGGGTGGGTCCGAAGTGAAATGTTGCAAAATGCACTGCTATTGTCAAAAACTGCTATTGTGTATTCTCCTTTATATTGACTCTTGTTTCAAACTGTACTGCATATTCAGCTGTACTGCACATCCCCCAATTGCATAATCATTGCAAATGGGACTCCATTGTGAAGGGAAATGAACAGGCTTTCCAATGATACCAAATGCAATAATAATAATGCAGGTACAACAGAGATATTATCGATCAAACCTGAATTTTCGAACTTTTTTAGGAGTGTAGGTCTACAGGAAAATTCTCCAAAATCAAAAAACCCTTCAGCAGTATACGGGTTAAGAGATACAGGGTCAATGGGATATTGAATGGATTGGCTAGTCTCAAGTTCCAGAATATTGTTACCCCATATCCGATCTTACAAGCATGCACATAGACTTGTAATATGTAAGAATAGTACGCGAGCGCTCGCTAGCTTTCCAGTAGCTATTGATATCTGTGGTAGATAATTATGTACATTCGTATAAATTACGGACTATTGGTTAGGTCGTACTGCACGCCTGAACCGATGCTCGCGCATGCGCACTATCTCCCGAGAAAAAAAATATTTTCCAAAAATTATGAATTTAAAATGAAGAGGAGTCATCCTAGCATAGATTTATAAGATAACATTCCATTATTAGACCTCAATTCAGAAATAGGAAGCAGACCTTGCATGTAAGGTCCCCGCTGCATATACCATTAAGTAGGCTACATAACTCGGCTATGTTACAGTTTTAGCGCATGCGCAATATCTCACCAGAGGAGTTTTATTTTGGGATGAAAACGCATTTAGTATGATCAGGCGATATCTCAACATGGGATTCTGTAATAAATCCTTATCAGTAGACCTGTGTTCATAGTTAGGAGAGTGCCCTAGCCTGTAGGGTGCAAAACCGCTACTTCATCCTCGCCCGCCCTTCCCCTGGGCTTCTTTGTCGCATGCTCAGCGTATTTCTTCTTCCACCGCCTTCAGCTATTTTCCCTATCGCCTTCTTTCCGTCTCGCACCCTTCTCTACCTCCGCAAGCTATATTACCTACTTTTATTTAGGATGCTGCAAGCCTGAAACGGTGCTCGCGCATGCACAATATTTCCCGAGAAGAATAATATTTTGCAAAAATTATGAATTTAAAATGAAGAGGGGTCATCCTAGCATAGATTTATACGATACAATTTTATCAGTAGACCTCACTTCTGAAATAGGAAGCAGACCTTGCATGTAAAGTCTCCGCTGCATATACCATTAAGTAAATAAGCTGGATACGTTACAGTTTTAGCGCATGTCCAATATCTCACCAGAGGAGTTTTATTTTGTGATGAAAATGCATTTAGTATGGTTAAAGGATATCTCAGCATGGGATGCTGTAATACATTTTTATCAGTAGACCTGTGTTTATAGTTAGGAGAGCGCCCTAGCCTGTAGGGTGCAAAACTCCTACTTTGTCTCCGCCCGCCCTTCCCATTATCTCCATTGTCGCACGCTCAGCCTCCTTCTCCTTCCACCGCTCCTCGACTGTCTTTCCTGCACCTTTGCTCAGTTTCCCACCCCTCTCTCCCTCAGCAAGCTATATTTACGTACCTTTCCTTTGGCCGTACCGCACGTCTGAAACGGTGCTCGCGCATGCGCAATATCTCCCGAGAAGAAGAATATTTTGCCATCATTATGAATTTAAAATGAAGAGGGGTTATCCTAGCATAGATCTCTATAATAAAATTTTATCAATAGACTTTACTTGAGAAGTAGGAAGCAGACCTTGCATGTAAGGTCCCCGCTGCATATACCATTAAGTACATAACCTGGTTACGTTACAGTTTTAGCGCATGCGCAATATCTCAACAGAGGAGTTTTATTTTGTGATGAAAACGCATTTAGTATGGGCAGGGGATATCGTAACATAGATTTCTGTAATAAATTCTTACCAGTAGACCTGTGTTTGTAGTTAGGAGAGCGCCCTAGCCTGTAGTGTGCAAAACCGCTACTTTATCCCCGCCCGCCCTTCCCTTTGTCTCCATTGTCGCACGCTCACGTGCAGCCTTCTTCTCTTTTCACCGCCCCTCGACTGTCTTCCCTACACCTTTCCTCAGTTTTCCACCCCTCTCTCCCTCAGCAAGCTATGTTTACGTACCTTTTTTTTTGGCCGTACTGCACGTCTGAAACGGTGCTCGCGCATGCGCAATATCTCTATTATATTGATATATATACGTATATATATACGTAACCTGGCTACGTTACTGTTTTAGCGCATGAGCAGTATCTCACCAGAGGATTACCAGAGGAATTTTATTTTGTGATGAAAACGCATTTAGTATGGTCAGGGGATATCTCAACATGGGATTCTGTAATAAATTCTTATCAGTAGACCTGTGTTTATAGTTAGGAGAGCGCCCTAGCCTGTGGGATGCCAGACTCCTACTTTATCTCCGCCCGCCCTTCCCTTTGTCCCCATTGTCGCACGCTCAGCCTACTTCTCCTCTCTTCGCCCTCGACTGTCTACTCTGCCACCTTCGCTCAGTTTCCCACCCCTCTCTCCCTCAGCAAGCTATATTTACGTATTTTTCCCTTTGGCCGTACTGCACGTCTGAAACGGTGCTCGCGCATGTGCAATATCTGCCGAGAAGAAGAATATTTTGCAAACATGATTTTAAAATGAAGAGGGGTCATTCTAGCATAGATTTATATAATACAATTCAAACATTAGACCTCAATTCAGAAATAGGAAGCAGACCTTGCATGTAAGGTCACCGCAGCATATACCATTAAGTACGTAACATATCTACGTTACTGTTTTAGCGCATGAGCAGTATCTCACCAGAGGAGTTTTATTTTGTGATGAAAACGCATTTAGTATGGTTAGGGGGTATCTCAGCATCGATTTCTGTAATAAATTCTTATCATTAAACTGAATATGGGGGTGGGTCTGAAGTGAAATGTTACAAAATGCACTGCTATTGTCAAAAGTGTATTCTCCTTTATATTGACTCTTGTTTCGAACTGTACTGCACATCCCCCAATTGCATAATCATTGCATGGGACACCATTGTGAAGGGAAATGAACAGGCTTTCCAATGATACGAAATGCAATGATAATAATGCAGGTACAACAAAGATATTATCGATCAAACCTGTATTTTCGAACTTTTTTAGGAGTGTAGGTCTACAGGAAAATTCTCCAAAATCTGCTGATGCTGACACCGCCACTGACACCGCCATTGCCACAGACGCTGTCGCCGCTGCTGCCACTGTCGCTATCGCGGACGCCACTTCTACTGCCTCTGGCGCTAACTTTGACGCCACTACTAGTTCCGATACTGTCGGCGACGCTGCCGCTGCTAACGACAATGTTACCGCCACTGCCGCTGCTGCCACCGCCGCTGCAGCTGATGCTGACACCGCCACTGCTTCTGCCACTACCGGCGACGCTGCCGCCGCTGCTGTCGCTGCCAAGGACGCACGTGGCGGACTACGCGGACGACGGGGCCGACGACGTCGCGCTGGCGACACGCGCGATGCCAGGGCCGTCGTCTCCGCCTTCGCCCTGCTCAGCCGCGCTGTTGCTGCCGTTGCCATGGCCGACGCTCCGCCTGACGACGCGACGGTCGCCGAAGA
>NW_014577063.1:570647-607693 GCF_000485595.1 Priapulus caudatus | reverse complement strand
ATGCACATAGACTTGTAATATGTAAGAATAGTACGCGAGCGCCTCGCTAGCCTTCCAGTAGCTATTGATATCTGTGGTAGATAATTATGTACATTCGTATAATTACGGACTATTGGTTAGGTCGTACTGCACGCCTGAACCGATGCTCGCGCATGCGCACTATCTCCCGAAAAAAAAATATTTTCACAAAATTATGAATTTAAAATGAAGAGGAGTCATGCCTACCATAGATTTATAAGATAACATTCCATTATTAGACCTCAATTCAGAAATAGGAGAGCAGACCTTGCATGTAAGGTCCCCGCTGCATATACCATTAAGTAGGCTACATAACTCGGCTATGTTACAGTTTTAGCGCATGCGCAAAATCTCACAGAGGCAGTTTTATTTTGGATGAAAACGCATTTAGTATGATCAGGCGATTATCCAACATGGGATTCTGTAATAAATCCTTATCAGTAGACCTGTGTTCATAGTTAGGAGAGTGCCCTACCTGTAGGGTGCAAAACCGCTACTTTCATTCCTCGCCCGCCCTCCCCGCGGCTTCTTTGTCGCATGCTCAGCGTTATTTCTTCTTCCACCGCCTTCAGCATTTCCCTATCGCTTCTTTCCGTCTCGCCACCCTTCTCTACCTTCCGCAAGCTATATTACCTACTTTTATTTAGGATGCTGCAAGCCTGAAACGGTGCTCGCGCATGCACAATATTTCCCCGAGAAGAATAATATTTTGCAAAAATTATGATTTAAAATGAAGAGGGTCATCCTAGCATAGATTTATACGATACAATTTTATCAGTAGACCTCACTTCTGAAATAGGAAGCAGACCTTGCATGTAAAGTCTCCGCTGGCATATACCATTAAGTAAATAAGCTGGATACGTTACATTTTAGCGGCATGTCCAATATCTCACCAGAGGAGTTTTTATTTTGTGATGAAAATGCATTTAGTATGGTTAAAGGATATCTCAGCATGGGATGCTGTAATACATTTTTATCAGTAGACCTGTGTTTATAGTTAGGAGAGCGCCCTAGCCTGTAGGGTGCAAAAACTCCTACTTTGTCTCCGCCCGCCCTTCCCATTATCTCCATTGTCGCACGCTCAGCCTCCTTCTCCTTCCACCGCTCCTCGACTGTCTTTCCTGCACCTTTGCTCAGTTTCCCACCCCTCTCTCCCTCAGCAAGCTATATTTTACGTACTTCTTTGGCCGCTACCGCACGTCTGAAACGGTGCTCGCGGATGCGCAATATCTCCGAGTAAGAAGAATATTTTGCCATCATTATGAATTTAAAATGAAGAGGTTCGCCTAGCATAGATCTCTATAATAAAATTTTATCATAGACTTTACTTGAGAAGTAAGAAGCAGACCTTGCCATGTAAGGTCCCCGCTGCATATACCATTAAGTACATACCTGGTTACGTTACAGTTTTAGCGCATGCGCAAATATCTCAACAGAGGAGTTTTATTTTGTGTATGAAAACGCATTTAGTATGGGCAGGGGATAATCGTAACATAGATTTCTGTAATAAATTCTTACCAGTAGACCTGTGTTTGTAGTTAGGAGAGCGCCCTAGCCTGTAGTGTGCAAAACCGCTACTTTATCCCGCGCCGCCCTTCCTTGTCTCCATTGTCGCACGGCTCACGTGCAGCTTCTTCTCTTTCACCGCCCCTCCGACTGTCTTCCCTACACCTTTCCTCAGTTTTTCCACCCCTCTCTCCCTCAGCAAGCTATGTTTACGTACTTTTTTTTTGGCCGTACTGCACGTCTGAAACGGTGCTCGCGCATGCGCAATATCTCTATTATATTGATATATATACGTATATATATACGTAACCTGGCTACGTTACTGTTTTAGCGGCATGAGCAGTATCTCACCAGAGGATTACCAGAGAAATTTTATTTTGTGATGAAAACGCATTTAGTATGGTCAGGGATATCTCAACATGGGATTCTGTAATAAATTCTTATCAGTAGACCTGTGTTTATAGTTAGGAGAGCGCCCTAGCCTGTGGGATGCCAGACTCCTACTTTATCTCGCCCCGCCCTTCCCTTTGTCCCCATTGTCGCACGCTCAGCCTACTTCTCCTCTCTTCGCCCTCGACTGTCTACTCTGCACCTTTCGCTCAGTTTCCCACCCCTCTCTCCTCAGCAAGCTATATTTACGTATTTTTCCCTTTGGCCGTACTGCACGTCTGAAACGGTGCTCGCGCATGTGCAATATCTGCCGAGAAGAAAAGAATATTTTGCAAACATGATTTTAAAATGAAGAGGGGTCATTCTAGCATAGATTTATATAATACAATTCAAACATTAGACCTCAATATCAGAAATAGGAAGCAGACCTTGCATGTAAGGTCACCGCCAGCATATACCATTAAGTACGTAACATATCTACGTTACTGTTTTAGCGCATGAGCAGTATCTCACAGAGAGTTTTATTTTGTGATGAAAACGCATTTAGTATGGTTAGGGGTATCTCAGCATCGATTTCTGTAATAAATTCTTATCATTAAACTGAATATGGGGTGGGTCTGAAGTGAAATAGTTACAAAATGCACTGCTATTGTCAAAAGTGTATTCTCCTTTATATTGACTCTTGTTTCGAACTGTACTGCACATCCCCCAATTGCATAATCATTGCCATGGGACACCATTGTGAAGGGAAATGAACAGGCTTTCCAATGATACGAAATGCAATGATAATAATGCAGGTACAACAAAGATATATCGATCAAACCTGTATTTTCGAACTTTTTTAGGAGTGTAGGTCTACATGAAAATTCTCCAAAATCTAAAAACCTTTCAGCAGTATACGGGTTAAGAGATACAGGGTCAAGACGGTATTCGTAGGGTCTTTCATTTTAGATACAGTGAAAACAAAAGTCTATTACTTTAGAGTTTAGATAGTTTTTTAGTGTTTACATTAAAGGTAGTAGCCCTCATTTGCACACCCTCCCAATTTCCATAAAACTTCCTTTGTAGATGCCAATTGGCATTAGGGTATTTTCTTTGAGTTCTTAAGGCGTCTTCCAGTCGCCTTAAGAGGAAAACGTTTAATTTCTCATTTAAATGTCACATTATAACCATAAATCCAATGCTGCGATATGTTTACTTTGATGAATCCTCATTTTAAGTTACAATGAGCCTAAATAACCTAGTGTCTAAATGAGCCTACAATGAGCCTATGAGCTAAAATTTGTTCGAGACCTCCCACGATGCTTTGAAAATGAAGGCTACTACCTTTATAAAAAAAACCTTATTACCTTTATTAAAAGCTTATTACCTTTTAAAACAAATACCTTTATTAAAGGAAAAGGGGATTCCAGTCCTTTTTTTATCTCAGATTCAGTATCCATAAAAAGAAACATATTTCACTCAGTGAATGATTGTAATTCCAGTACATGTGAAAAGTGTCAAGTTTAATTTTCTTTTGAGATAAATTTGAGAGATACATAAAGATATCATAGTTGAAGCTACCATACTTTAACACGTTAAATTATGAATATATTGTTTGCCCTCCCCCCTCCAAAAAATGTGTCGAAGCCCCTGATGGAATACAATCAACAATATACACGAAGACGAAAAAGTCAAAAAAGCATTCTTTGAAATGGAAAGTTTTGAAAATTCATCGACCTCGAGTGATCAGCCGAAGGATGACCTAGTTTATGGCATGCAAACGATACAAACAATAGTTGATACTTGCAATGAAAATGCGCGAAAATTAAACGTTTAGAGATCAAAAATACGAAAAGTTCCTACCGTTGGACGGAGGATACCCCCTTCCCAGCTCCCCACTCGGCCGCTTTGCTCCCTCGCAGGCTCTTGAACCACGTCTCGCCCCCCACCTTTTTAAAATGGATTTGCCTCCCCGTAATTGTAGCTCGCGTCTCCAACGTTAACCGATTGCTACTGTCTCTTATGCGTGTACATCAGGCGTTGATACCAGCAACGACTTGGGGAGTTTATATGGTCTCGTAACAGCACATAAATTCATAATCATAAAGCGTAGGTAGCGTCAACGACGTAGCGGTGCGGTGACTTTCGAATGAAAGAATGCATAGAATTCATATTGTCCCTAACCAGATAACGTGGCGATTTATTTTTTAATAATCATCTATTAAACATTTCATTACATAACAACGTGACTACACTAAGCATCGTTTAGTACTAGACGCACATGTCACCAACAGGGTATCCACACAGTTTAGAACTTCACTTGGATACGTATTGATGCCAATGCCTACATCTAGACTATGGTCTGCACACACAAAAGGAACGTTTTAGGAATTATTAAAGGACTAGAGTTTTGATATATGCGAGTTCGCAAATACGGGATTAGTTTTACTCCGTTTTATATCTACGCAAACCAATTCAGTAACTGCGCGAATAAGCACTAGAAGCTCACGACAATGATTTTCGGACGCTCTGACGGACAATTGTCGGTCAGGCGAGCGTCGCGTAACTGACCGCTGGACGATTAGTGGCGCCGTGGTTGCAGTGGCCAGCACACAGGCGACTTCCGGTCAAGCAACTACAAAGTTAGGCAGTTTTCATTCTCACCATACTACTAATTACACCATAATACTAGTGATGCTATTGCGACCGCCAACGAGACCCAAATCGTGGAACACCGATGATGTTAATCAGTACGCTTGATGCACCGAGCTGTATATAATAACATTTATTTTTTCATCTATCATAACAGGTATTATATAATTATACACAGCTCAGTGGCTTGGTGTCAGCGTCTACGCATAACCCTTGTGTGCGCGTACACGCGTCTGCACCGGGAAAAACAAACGCGCACGGCTACCCCGCCGCGAAACATATGTTCACTATTCAGTGTAGTTTCTTCTAATGCTAGACGCGAAAACAGGTAACCGGCAAATCATTTGATCAACACTAAATCAATTTGAATATTCACTAATGCGATGATGATACCGCCAATAACTTTGAACAGAGTAATTTGGCCAATCTAGCACCGGTCAACGCACGCGTGGCAGCTTTTTTTCCTGCTTATATGAAAATAGAATCATTTCACTAATTCAACTTAGTAAAACGATTTAAAAAATACATATATCTGGCAGAAAAACCCTACAATCTAGCCGACTGAGCGCAAGAGCGAAAATAAAACCAGACCAGACGACGGGACGCGTATATAAGTGAACGTTCACGCGTTCCGTAACCCACTTCCGGTTATCATTTCCGTGCCTGCACCCAACCGGCTCCAAACATCAGCCATCCTTAACAACTCGAACGCGCTCTAACAATATCAGGAGTGAATAATAATATATTACTATTATTACTATTATTATTCACTCCTGACAATATGATATAGACGTCCGCCCCGTTTGGTCGTGTGGTGGGTCATACGTCGAGGGAATAGTGCGTTGATGACGCATCTACGTCCGGAATCGGAACATGCACGTTGGTAGTGGGCCCCTATTTACATTTCCGGCCAATTTTTTCGCGTTTTTTCCATCATTTTTTTAATTCTGATCGCGTGTGTTTCAAAGTGTCTTTAAGGGGTACAACTTTCGCCACTACATGAGCGTAGACGTAGCGAAAAAATTCCGCTTGCCTATACTATAGTCTTACATATTTTTAATATAATATAATACGTGTATGCATTTATATTATTTTACTATTGTATTATATTATATGTAAAGACTCCTCATTTCACCCACTGTACCTGGAATTAACCTTAGGCGTGCGTCACACCTTCAGTTCGTCACAATCATGCGCGCGCGTAAATGTAATTAATGCTAATTAATGCTAGACACGGGCTTGTCATAACTCACTTATTCTTATATCAACGCGTAATCGTCTTTTCAAGCTATAACTAATTAACAATAACGAATTTATTCCTTAACCGATTATCGGCCGTAATATTGGCAGTCATAAATTGCGGAATACTCTACGCGCTCACTGAAACAGTTACCTTCCGTTCTAAACTCTAGATCTTTATCTCTTTCTACTCTCATCACAAACCAACACTACATATCATTTCACTAACTATGGTTCTCAACAGAATGCAAGCGATCTTATATACTGTGCTTGTTCTATCATTATCACACACCTAGTATGGCCTAGCCACAGTAAGTATTAGTAAACAACGTAGAGAAGAATACCGAGTAAATTCTCTGGTGATATCGTTAGTCTATGCTATTTATAGCATGTCTCTACAGCAGCTTGCAATTAAATGCATCGATCGTTAAACATAGTAAAGCTGAGCTGATCAATTTCTGAGGTTTCCCAAAGTATTGCCGACATTACTGTCCCTACTAATTCGTTACATAACTGTTAGCCTCAGAAGTAGTTGCATTCTTAAATCATTTGTTCAATTTTTATAAATCGTACTATAACGCTAGAGCCCCTGAGTACCGAAAGATCCTCAGTGAATTTTCCACCGTATATAACAGGAATATACACACACACGCACAAACAAACACAAACATATATATATATATATTCCTGCTAGTAGCTGTCAAGCCGAAAGAAGATTACTATTGCCTTCCTAGAGTTGATTTTAGCACTACCGTCTAGGAATTATCATCTAACATATGGTTTACTGGTGTTGTTATGTCCTGTGATTGTAGATGGACCTTTTTTTCGCTGCCCGCTGCTTCAATATTTTCTTGCCACCGTTTCTCTGTCGTTTTCCATGCGAATTACTTATCTTATCGTACGATCAAAGTGTTTTCTTTCGATGCTTCCTGCCAGCTCTTTTCTCTTTACGCCGGCTACCGCCTTCATTCTGCTTCTTGTCTCCATTGACCTTGCTTAAGACGTGCGTTAGTATGCTGTCAAACTTATCCACACCACCGATGTCAGGTGCTCCGGACTCCCAGCTCTCCATTCGTGTGGTTTCCTCTTCGGTCAAGATCGCGTGGGTTCGCGGTGTGACGAAGCTGGCGACTGACTGCTGGACATTCGATCGACTGCTGGTGGATGCGTAGCATTGCCGCTCACCCGCGAACCGCGTCCGCGAGACGTTGCCGCTGTTGCTATTGTTGTTGTTCCTGTTTCTGTCGCACGTACCGGCTCCGTCGATTTTCTTCTTCGATTTCCTCTTTTCCTCGCTCCCCTTTGCAGCCGCTGCCCTCGCACCTTGCGATACTGCCGCTGATCTGCCCGTGCTAGCAACCTGGGGTTGTTCTCTGGGGGCGGTCTCCACATGCTTGCACATGCGACACGGTGAGGGCTTTGATGCGATGCGTCCCACTGCCACTGGCCTAGCGCTGTGCCGCTCATTCATCCAAGATTCAAAGTCTTGCGCTTCGTCGTCGTCCTCAGTGTCTGTTCCACTCGCCGACTCAGAACTGCCAGACTCGGAACCATTGTGTGGCGCCACCTATGCATGAGATAGGGAAGCCATTCGATATAATTTCAAGTAACTTAAATTGGGGGCTTATTTAAATACATACGCGCACGCATGCGCACACACGCACACACGCACGCACAAACACGCACGCACGCACGCACGCACGCACACACACACACACACACGTGCGCGCACAAACACACATTGACAACTATTTTTTTAAATCTTCCACGTGGATGGCTGTCATTCTCACGATTTGTTGCTATATAATAATACCGAACACTCGTTTGCATCCTTCACTAACCTTATCGATGTCTGCCTCTAGCCGTGGCAGCGGCGCGTTGTGCCAGGTACCTTCCTCTGTGTACGGCACCGTGGACGAGCCATCCACGCCGTGGAACTTAGGCCTAACCATGACTCGCTGCACCTTTTTGGGTCTCGGACGTGGCGTAGCCAGAGTGCAGTCGGTCGTCAGGTGCAGATGGGCAAGAATGTTCTCAAAACTATCCTCCCCGGTGTAGTCAGGGTTGCCCAACTCCCACCTGTAAAGTTAATTAATAAGTAATTAAGTTAATTAATTAAATTTAATAATTAATTAAAGTAATTAAGTGCTATTAATTTACGATACCAACGCATCAGGAGTGTCATAATATAGATGAGATATCAAGCACGCATCGGACTGTTGAACGCATCGGTGCAGTCTGGGTTACTAATTTCCTACCTGTGAATTCAGTAATTCAATGCTAACGATTCAGTAATTAACGATACCAACACATTGGTGCAGTTTGAGTTAATTCACTCTCTGTTCATTCTGTGAATTTAGTAATCTAATATGCTATTAATTGATGATACTAACACCGCGAGCATTTTGTAGTCTTTGCTTTTTGTTTGTTCCTTCTTCCGCGCGAGCCTGCGTGATGTTTTTGCGAATTCCGCAGTTTTACTATAAGCGCTAGAATCCACATCGAGCACTCGCGGAAGAAAGTTAATCATTCTGTTGCTGGCTGCATGCAAACACATGAAGTGATTTGCTGCAGTAATATTTTACAGCAGCTGGCACGAGCCGCTAAAACAACAGTAACTGCTTGTACCTCTGCTGTTGCTGTTCCAAATCCTTCTCGCTGTCCCGACTAGGTTCATTCTCCTCTCCCACGTCTACATACCCCGGGGCCTGAATAAAGAGGGAACAGTTCAGTAGTACACGCAGAAATGGTTTATCGATATCCTATCGTCAATATTCACACACGCATCTGCGTGCACAAGTGTCTATGCACAACTGTAAATACGCACGCACGCACACACATACACACACACGCACGCACACACGCACGCACGCGAGCGAACACCAATTCTCTCTTGGCAAGCACATCCTCCGTGCTATTACGTAACAGATGCGCCTTAATAAAGAAAAGCCCTTCGTGAGCGTGCAAACGCGAACATGTATGGCCTGAGCTGTTATTAAAACAGCAAATCCATACTTGCCACCGCGGGAGGCGTATCATTAGCGCACCCGGCAGTTAGATGCGATATGATATGACTACTAGGCACTTAAAAAAAAAAAAAACCCTAACCCTATCCCTAACCTAACCTAAACCCTAAACCTAACCTAAACCCTAACCCTAACCCTAAAAAAAAAAATTAAATTAAATTAAAGTGCCTAGTAGTCATATCATATCGCATCTAACTGCCGGTTGCATCATTAGCAGTGTTGTTAGCTGCTTCATGCCAAAGGCTAGGAGACAAGCGCTGTACCTTCACATAACACGTATACAAGCTTCCATCCCCAGTACGCTCCCGGCGATTACTGCCCTTCCTCGCAAAAATGTCATTTCACAATAGATTCGAGTGAGAATGTTCTCGAGTACCCCCCTCCCTCTATCTCCTCATCTCTGCCATTATCGACCAGAGCTCGGGTAGGTGTGATATAATGCCATACATGATCGACTCTCAAGAAAGAGATTTTATATACGATTTGCTCTCACGCACACACGCGATATTAATCACACTGTAACCTGTATAGCCAACGACAAAACTATAGATAAATACCCCGCAGTGGAATTCGCCTATCCTATCACCAGGTGATAACTCGGCGAAGTGCATATATGTTCTACTATAATCAGTATGGTAGCTAGGTCGGGTGGTAGCCTAGCAGTCGGTTCACATTCTGAGACATTCTGAGACATCTACAGCCAACCTGTTTGTTTTTACTCGCTGTCACGTCTGCTCTTACCTGCCCATCGCCAGGTACCTCATACCTGTCCATCGCCAGGTACCTCATACCTGCCCATCACCAGGTACATCATACCTGTCCATCGCCAGGTACCTCATACCTGTCCATCGCCAGGTACCTCATACTTGTCCATCGCCAGGTAGCTCATACTTGTCCATCGCCAGGTACCTCCTACCTGCCCATCGCCAGGTTAGCTCCTACCTGTCCATCGCCAGGTACCTCATACCTGTCCATCGCCAGGTACCTCATACCTGTCCATCACCAGGTACCTCATACCTGCCCATCACCAGGTACCTCATACGTGTCCATTACCAGGTACCTCATACCTGTCCATCGCCAGGTTAGCTCCTACCTGTCCATCGCCAGGTACCTCATACCTGAATGCTGACCTGATTGCTCTCACTGCTCACCTGGCTGTTCTTACACCTGCTGACGTGGAGTGCCCACCCTCTCGTGCTGCTCTTTAAGACTGACCATACTGCTCTTACTTTATCACCTGTCACCTGTCAGTTGACAACCAGCTGACCTGACTAGACTATTACCTGCTCAGCTTGCTGCTGTACATGGCAAGGTTGCGCCGCTGGCTTGTTGTCCCCTGAAGGTTCTGTTCTCGTCTGGCAAACGACATGTGCATGCAAATGTCAAGCAACACGATGCAACTACTATTGTTATAAATTATTATAATTGCATTGTTATCATTCATTAGTATTTATTGCCAGCATGCATGTCTTTCAGTCACATCAAGCAACACCGAATATAAGCAGTTAGATTATAGAGTTTGCGTCTCATTGTAGCGTACGTATGAGAGATCGGGGGGGGGGGGGCGTTGGTCAGAATCAACATATACGTAGTTACAAGAGCAAATCATACAGGTATTATTAGCTTTTGATAGTTATAATATCATAAATCTTAAATGTTATTAAGTTAAAATAAATATATTATTAATGTTAAAATGTCGTTACGCATGAAGTGTCATCCAAAACTTGTTACATTTTAGATTTAAGGCAGTTGTAACTATTCATGATGTTTCTGACTACTGGCCCCAGAGTTTGTTACGCTTGATTATGAAATTTGCGTGATACATTGCGTCACTGGTTAAAGAGGAATTCCGTAGCTATATGGAGCCTAACATTAGTTGATTGGGCGGGGGACAAAAAAACAGAAAATTTATCAAGTTGTCTGCAGAAGTAGGTGGCTGTTAATTCAGCTATGAATTCACTTTGAAGTTAGCTGTAATGCCATGCTTTCTTATGCATTCTGATCATGAAGATGGACCCTAGTTAAGGGTATTTTTTTTGGGGGGGGGGAAGGCGGCTGCCCCACTGTAACCACTGAATTAACAGCAACGTCTAATATATCGAAACCATAAGGTTGGCAAGCGTTAGTACATTATCCACAAGACTTATACTGGGATATCAAACGCCCACATGCGATTGTGAACCTATACATTGAACAAGGTATTCAAGTGCAATAGGACCAGAAGTGTCATAATATACTATCTATATATATAATCTATACTATATCTATCATATGCTATCAGGAGTGAATAATAGCAAGAGCGCATTAACCCCACGGGGTTAATGCGCTCTTGCTAATAGATATTATTCTCTATTATTCACTCCTGATGTTATCTATATGATCATGATATGATCAGGAGTAAGATAATAATAATGATAATAATAATCCTATATTATCTTACTCCTGATATGATATATAAGTCGTCTATATTATGACATTCCTGATAGGACGACACACAGTTGCAAAAAGCGAATCAAGTTGCAAGTTGAAATAAAGTTACCGCACTGTTAATCTCCTAATACTAGGCCAAGCAGCGAGTGCTACATTTTTGCTATGCACTTACCAATTTTCTAATCACGGACGAGCTGAGCTTGGGTAGGACACGGTCTTGGAACAGCGCCAGCCACGTTCGAATCTGTGGGTTGTCGTAAGGTGGCATTCCTGTCACGCGCCTCGTTTCTGGATCTATCCCGATCATCCAGGGCTTCCACGCTCCGAGGAAATGCACAATTTTTATATTGCCACCGAACCTGCGATAAAGGTCAAAGGTCGAAAGCTTCTCGCATCCATGGCAACAACAGTATATCCATGGCAACAGTATATCCGCATGCAGAGCTTCACGATGCGCATACGCCAAACGCTGTGTCATCGTCAGTATAGTCGTATATATATCGTCAGTGCGTATACTCGCAAACGTTTCAAGTTATGTCTGTCATTTACGGGTAAACACAGCGACAGGCTATAGAGTAACATAACCAGCTAACATGAAGCAGCTAATCCCGTGGAGTTAATTGCAACGCAACGAATCGTATTATTACACATTTCATACATTATACATTACATCAGGAGTTAATAAAGACAAATTATTTGTGTTTATTAACACCTGATTACATCAAGAGTCCATAATAGAAAGGTTCTATTATGGACTATTGATTACATTATTCCACATATTCACATTGTAATGTGATGAATTATAGGTATCGGCTGAGTCAAAGATATGTTGAATGTCGAGTGCATTACGTGCGTTAAGTCACGCCGTAGTGATTAAAATACATTTTTCTACGGCGCACGCTCTTTTGGCGCGTCGCCAGAGAACAGCAAAATTCGTCTTGTTTGCAGAAAGAACTCGGCTTATCCGTTTTAATTTATTCGAGATGTTCACGCTACGAAAGATTAGGGGGGGCACGTTGATCAGGAAGCGCTGTATACAGCGTTACGTACTGAAGTCACTGTATCACATATATTGCTCGACCAGACGATGGATTTGTTGACACGCTCACGTTTTCTACGAACGCATCACGTCTACGGTTTTTTTTCGCCCGACGACAGGCCGTTCATTTTAATAGCCGTTTTTTTCATACGAGTCATATCATGAAGCAACAGTTGTAAGGCTGTATCTATTCAGACGTCTCTGGGTAGCACTGCCGCTCAAGGGGTCGTTGTCGTATCAGGTGCTACAGATATGTACCCGAGGTACATATATGTATAAACAAAGTGTACCAGACTTGTAGTACAGAAGTGTACCCTAACCCTAACACTAACCCTAACCCTAAACATACATCATATAAAAATATAAACATAATACTAAACAACCTAAAACTACCTCGGGTACATATCTGTAGTACCAGATACGACAACGACCCCATCTGCAGCACTGCCTGCGTACGGCCACGTGTACGTACAATCACGGAGAAGACTCGAAGAAACGTACCCAGCCAGTCTAGGTATAGATATATATATATATATAGGTATAGTAACCCTATCAGTAATTCAATAGTCTGACTCTAATGGCAGAGGGCCGAAATATTTGCATTCGTGTTTTCGTAAATGTTTAGTGGTTCGCACAGAACATAAATCATGATCATATTCCGTATGGCTCTCTCGGCATTTATAATTATATGCCGCTGCAGCTGCTGGTCCTGCTTGCAGCGAGGCGCGTGACTGACTGCATACACGTGAGCTATGCCACCACGGCGCGTATACCTGTCATAAGCTGGCCCGTAGGTGTATATGGTGCTGGGTTGAGCATTGTAAAGGCAGGACAGCCTATTCCAGTTTTTGAAATACTGATTGAGCAAGCCTTGGTCGCCACCTGCGGGGAGGAAAGAATGAGCCTGTTGTATACACACATAACAGGTTCCAGAGTATTTTTGCTTCAGCGTGATCGGTGGGTGCGAGAGGGGGGGGGGGAAGAGTGGCAGGGAAAACAACGTGACACCGAAAAACACAACGATGATTGATGTTGCTGCTGAAACTGCCTGGCACTATATATATACATGTTACTCGCGAAAAACCCGTATACGTGTATGACATGACACCCAACTATACTCAGCTATTACCAGACAGGGATAGAGATAGGGAGGGGGAGAGAGAGAGAGAGACACGGGGAAGGAGAGAGGGAAGGAGAGACGGACACGGAGAGCGAGGGAGAGGGATGGAGATGGGGACACGGAGAGGGAGGGAAGGGAGAGAGAGAGAGACACGGAGAAGGAGAGAGGGAGTGAGATCGAGACATGGAGAGGGAGGAAGATGGAGAGAGAGAGACACGGAGAGGGAGGGAGAAGGAGAAAGAGGAAGGAGAAAGACAAGGAGAAGGAGAGAGAGGGGGAAAGAGCGAGACACGGAGAGGGGTGGAGAGGGAGAGAAAGGGAGGCCAGCGAGACACGGAGGAGAGAGGGGCACGGAGAGGGAGAGGGGACACGGAAAGAGGGAGGGAGAGAGGGGCACGGAGAGGGAGAGGGGACACGGAGAGGGAGAGAGGGGCACGGGGAGGGAGAGAGGGGCACGGAGAGGGAGAGGGGACACGGAGAGGGAGAGAGGGGCACGGAGAGGGAGAGAGAGAGGGGGAAAAAGGGAGGAGAGAGCGAGTGAGCGAGAGACACGGAGAAGAAGAGAGAGACACGGAGAGGGATGGGAGAGCGAGAGAGACACGGAGAGGGATGGGAGAGCGAGAGAGACACGGATAGGGAGAGACCGAGAGACTAGTGTGGGCGTTGTGTTGCTTGCTGCGTGCGTGGGTTTGACCTTCATAATAAGTTACCAACATAAAGATCACACAAAACATACATCGAATACGATACGTCTATATTGGCTAAGCCATCCTATACGCCTTCAGGTCGCTTGATGTTGCTATATATTGGCATATCAACAAGAGCGTATTAAGAAGGTAATTCTCTCTTCTTCCTTCTTAATACGCTCTTGATATCAACTAAAGGCTCATGCCTATAGAACCAGGGGAACGCAACACACCCACGCACACACACACACCTACGTGTATATTATGTTCTCGTTGTCGTACCTATCTCCGATATGCGTCATATATATGTCAATATCTCCACCGCATATACAAACAGCGACAACAGATTACGTATGCATGCGTATATTTAATATGGCGCTAGAACCGATGGAGAATGACGATTCACACGCGGATACACACACGCACATGATACGTACGTAAACGCA
Organism: Priapulus caudatus; assembly: GCF_000485595.1. NCBI lineage: Eukaryota > Metazoa > Priapulida > Priapulimorpha > Priapulimorphida > Priapulidae > Priapulus > Priapulus caudatus. The sequence goes on along the minus strand of NW_014577063.1, from coordinate 593,159 downwards.
CGCACACACATGCGCACATACACGCACACACACGTACGTAAACGCACGCACACACGCACACGCACGCACGCGCGCGCACACACGCACACACACGCGCGCGCACACACGCACACACACACGCGCACACACACACAGGAAACTCTCCACGCAGGGTTGACATACAAGACACACCACGCACGCAGACAGACCAAGTCGTGACCACACACACGCACGCACGCGTGGGAACACATCCCCGACGCCTACCATCGAAACTGCCGTCGGTGGTGGCCATCTGCAGCAGCTTTCCGTAGGTTTCCTTGCTAGGGCTGAACACAAACATGCCCGTGTTGAATAGATCCGGCCAGCCGTAGTCTGGCGCTGCCGACAGTTCCGCGGTCTCCTCAAACAACTCTTCAATATTCATGAGCACCTAGTGTGAAGTTTCACGATTAGATACATAGTGGGGCAGATATGTGAAAAAATTTCGGTTTTGTGATAAAAGCACCAAAATTGGTATATATATGATGTTAAGGGTATACTAAATGATATATGATTTTTTTTTTTTTCCAAGCTAAATTTTGTCCGTGACGGCCGTAACAATGGAAAATCCAAGCTGGCCGCCGCGGAATTCTAAATATCTATTAATTGTTCTATCTTCGTAAACATTTAACATAAAAACATGAATAAAGTGTCTTTTCATTAGTTCTTTGACTTGCAGAATCTAATGGTGTAATTATTTCAGTGAAAAAAATGCATACACATTAGGATATGAATGCCAAAATTCAATAACAGAATTACGCTCCAATTTCACCTGTGTTAGAGTAGGGAGGAAAAAGAACTGTATAACGTGAGGCGAATAGGCAAGCACAGGGGAATCGTCTACACTATAACCATATAAACAAGAGCGTGTAATACTAATACTTAATACGCTCTTGATATAAATATATAGAGGCATTGAAATATATAGAGTAACTAGTATATTATTTCTATGGTTATATAACCGACGCTTATGATAATGCCGTTAGACTTTGTGATCTTGCCACGGCAGCCATTGTTACGATTTCGAATTCGGCTTTCATCCGAATCTTTATATTGTGCATTCTTCGCTTTTATGGAGCACATTATAGTCACAACACATATCCGATGGTGAAAACGCGATTAGTTTATGATGTAGGTTAGTACATTACACAATATGAGGGTGAGAACATAAATGCACCCTCACGGTTTTGCACGTAAAGCTTCTTTGAATAGATAGATAGATATTTAGTTACGTCACGTACATGTCTATACAATGTGTAGTGTGTAGATATGGCTCGGATATCTCATAGCTGATTGGTTCAGGCTAACCCTGCCTGTTTTGTATCAATTTTAGAATCAGGAGAATAGAGGGGAGAATATATATATCAGGTGATATATATATATATATTCTGAGATTGTGTATATTATGTTCTCCTGACGCTATGCACTTGTATACGTGCAATTAAAATTGAAATTGAAAGGACCGCCCCGTATTAGGTTTGCCCAATAAGCCGCTGTTGACATCAACGTCGTGGGCGGTAGCCTAAGGCAATACTGGATTCAGTCTAACCCCGTATTACATTATACGAAAATACGGATAGTGGTTCGACTAAAGCACGTACAGCATTGCGCGTGATTACTGTCTTATAGTGTACGTATGACGTGAGAGCCGTCTACAGCAATTAACTGTTCTGTGGTCTTCGATGCACGGTAAAGCCGTCTGCAGCTACCATAGAAATAATATACTAGTTAAACTATATATATATATATATATATATCAGGGATTAATGAAGACAAATAAGACAATAAGACGTTTGTTATTATTAACCCCTGATCTTTGAATCCTTTGTCTTTATTAACCCCTGATCTTTGAATCCTTTGTCTTTATTAACCCCTGATATATATATATATATATATATTTCTATGTATCTATATATGTCTCTATGTATTTCGATCGCAGCTATGGATGCCACCGCTGGGTGCTCCGCTAGCACTCACCATAGTATCAGCATCGAGAAAGACACATCTTCGAAAGTCGTCGAGGACGTTCCAGGCGCGCAGCTTCGTCAAGGTCACCCCCAACTCCGGTCTCTTCATCATCGCCAGCTTCTCCTCGTCCTTGCTGTCCATGAGTGACACCTCCCGCACGTCGTCGTACACCTCGTTCAGAAGACGCCTGCAAACAAAGTCCGCACAAATAGCTATAAAATAAACAGAAAACGTTGGAAGAAGAGTTTAGATAGTATAGCGCTGAGACTCAGGAGATCACGACACATCAATAGCTATAAAATGAAAACGCGAAAATGTTGAAAGTTGGCGTTAACGCGGCTTTTTTAAATGCGGTGTGAAATACAATTAAAATAAAATAAACATCACCTTTTGTTTGGCTTAATTATAAAGCATGAATTTGGCTATAAATTTTCAGAGCAAATTGCTAACAAGCTTTTTTTTGTCCAGCTTAAAACCTGCAATAGTATATACAGCGAAGAGATTGTGAAAGTCCCACGTCCTGGTGAAAGTCCACCCGCGTGTAGAGGTCCGACGTGAAATCTAGATACATTATCGATCAATAGTAGGCACGCATGCCTAATATGCCCCCAGGAGTATGTCCATGCGGATGTGCGACGAGGTTTTTAGTGACTCTCAATCAATGACTATGAATTCAGGCAAAAATAGTTTGTGATTTGCCTTTGCTAACTATGGGATTCCTAGCACTTTTACCAGAACTTTTCATCCATATCTCCTGAGTTAACCCTCAAAACATACCATCGCGCATGCGTAGGTTTGTGCTGATACCTAAAATCTGGCGATCATCGATTTGGCATAATTTCCAGTGAATAATACGTTTATAATACTATATTAATTGCTATGAGATGGTGATTAACTATAATTGTTGCGTGCCTGCACTGTGGCAAAAGTCACCTTCCCACCACATGGACACATGTACAATACATCGCCTATTCCTGATATACTATATCCTGATCATCGGACTTGATGTCTTTTAGCTATCTTTTAGCTATCCTTTAGCTATCTTTTAGCTGTCTTTTAGTTATCTTTCGCCAGGCTAAGATTTACAGTTTCGAGTCTACAGGCTACGGACTATCGGCGTTCCACCGCTTGGCCCAAAGCAAGACGCAACTTACACGAACTTTTAGTTACAACGTTGAACGAGTTCTGAACGAGTTTAACGGGTTGATAAGTCAGCACGATGTAAAGATGTGCTAGGTACAGGTTGGCTTCGCCCTCTGGCATATACGCTGCTTTGCATATTGATATGTCCGAATTCGCACGTGCGAACGTGTTGGCCTGGTCATGGCTCCCAGTTACCAACCGCTAAGCACACTCCTGTCGTAAAGAATAGATGATTGAGGGTACAGTAATACCGAGTGCTGATCTGATTTTGGTCAGAAGACGTCGGCCGTTATGTTGTTAGGGGGTTGCTGTATATACTCTACACGCTGATGTGCATTGATGTGGCGATTTAGTTTAGCCGGCCGGCTGAGTCTGGAGCTCTGCGGACACACTAGGCGGCTGAGCCGGCGCGGACTCTCGTGGATTATTCGCACGCTTCATTCGCGCCCACCTAGATTTGATAGTCACTTGATTGTCAAATGGCACCGTCCCGCTGCAAAGCAAAACGAAAAAATAGCCTATAACTTTTCTACTTTGTTGCTCCTACGAAAAAACCGACGCCGAAGGAAGAGGTGGAGAATCGGGTTGCGTGGGCCAAAGAACGTGGATACTGCGCCGCAATTCGACACGGCGTGTATATAATAAACTGGTTAAGATCCTCCAGAACGTCAGAGTCAAGAAGTTGGGGGATATAGATTCCTATATATAGCGAATGTCGCCAGGCAAACTTCAGAAGTTGTTGGGCATCGTTGGTGATTCACGTGACAACAATTTGTTTGCATTGGATTGTGCTGTATGATTGTACAATCGGCGCCGCTCTATCGCAGACCCGGGCCACACTAGGCGATTGCAGCCGGCCGGCTCAAATAATTATCAAACATTATCGAAAATCGACGTGACTGCACCGGGACACTGGACACACGTAGCCGACTTTTTCATGCGGTCTTCGCCGGCCGGCTCGACCCACGAAAATCGCTAGTGCTGTTACCCTAGAATCTTACTTCCTTGTGCTACAGAGATAAATGTAGCATTTCCACGATATAGATAGAGATATATATAGAGATCGGATTAGAATATCCAGATAGACAAATTGTCGAGTACAGCTTGAGAGGGTATGAGAACAGGAAGTGAGTGAGAGAGCAAAAGGGAGGAAAGAGAGGAGTGGGTGGAGAGCGCTAGAGGGAGCCGCAATAAGGAGGCAGAAAGCAAGAGCGCGGACGGAGAGCGAAGCGGAAGGCGGTTGGGTGGGATGTCTTCTTCACTTTCATTTCTTTTTTCGATCGCGTTTATGTGTCATAACGAACAACCGTTTTTCCAAACTATGACTTTCAACGTCTTTTCACGTTTATCTGCCTCTCACCACGATATACGGCATGTAATTCGTTACGGCGCCGTAGTTGCGTTTACGGCGCTCTGGTTTATCGTTACGGCGCTGTGCTATTCGTTACGACGCCTATATCGTTATGGCGCTGTTATCGTACGTGCTGTATCGCTTACGGTAGCGCCTTCTCAATCATCACCGCTAACGCAGCTGCCAATTAAACTGACATAAATCTGACATCCAAAGACTCTTGAGCTGAACGATAAATCTGTTCCCCGCTTGAGGTGGCTTCCGAGTAGATGCGTCAGGTGAAACACATGCTCAGCGCACGGCTTACTATAAAATTTAATATCGTCTTACGACGCCGCACTAGCATCCCATATCCTTGGCGACTGTAACTAAGCCAACAAACCACATGAAATAGGGAAGCTCTTAGGTAGTACGGTGATGAGCGATAGGTAGGTGATAGGTTGGTAGCGTGCCATGAGTGTCACATTTAATTAGTCGTAAATTTACTTTGTTTTTTCGATCGACAGCACTGAAAAATAATTCGTGATACTATATATTTATATCCATTAATTATTCAGGGAGTGTATAATAATAGTCAATAATAATTATACACTTCTGTATGGACTTTTCAAAGCTTCAAATCAGCTCATGACTTTTCAAGCCGAAATCACTCCATGAATTTTAAAGACCCGAAATCACTCTATGACCTTTAAAAGGCCCAAATACGGTTCAAGGATGTAAGTTAATGCCGTTTCAAACTACGCGCAGAACGGTCGGGGCATCTCGCGGAGGCGCATAGGCATGGCCGCGTTGTTTTGCTGTGTTTCCGGTCTGGAGTCTAGACGATTCAACTTGCTCACTTCCATCAGCATGCTTTACACAGTAAGCTGAAAGCCAAGTGCTTGGAAAGCGGCGCAGCCAGCGCAGCGAAGTGAAAAGCTATAATGCGTTTTACCCATGTCCTATAACCACACAACACCAAAAGTCTATACCAATACCTATTTTTAGACAGTGCGTGGTTGATAACAAGTAGGTCATTGAAATGATAAACTTGTTAGAGCCTGCCGTGTGTAGCCGGGTTTCACGGGAATTTTTTGAATCTCGGACGCACACCTGCCGTTTACCGAGATTTACTAATCACTACTACGTGAGTTTGTTTTTCCCATTTGACGTTGCAAAAAAGAAGAAGAAAAGGAAATAGGTTTTCGATCCGTTTCCTATTTTAAAAGTATAAATAGGTAATGGGAAATGGGTTTTCTGATCCTTTCCTATTTAAAAGTCTAAATTAGGAAATGGGAAAGAGTCGAAAAGTACGTGCGTGTACCCGCGCTGTACGTGCCGTTGTACGTGCGTGTGCACGCGTTGTGCACGCGTGCACGTGCGTGTACCCGCGTGTACGTGCTGTGTTAACCCGGCGTGTACGTCGCGTGTATCTGCGTGTACGTGCGGTACGTGCGTGTACGTGTGCGTGTATGCGTGTTACCCGCGTGTACGTGCGTGTACCGCGTGTTACCGTGCGTGCTACCTGCGTGTGCGCGCGGTAGCACGCGTGCACGGCGTGTACGTGCGTTGACCGCGGCGTACGCTGCGCGTGTACGGCGTAGTACGTGCGTTTACCGCGCCTGCACGTGCGTGCCACGTGCGATGTACCCGCGTTGTACCTGCGTGTATCTCCGTGTACCCGCGTGTATCTGCGGTGCTAGTGCGTGGTATCGCCGTGCTACCCGCGTGTACGTAGCACGCGGGTACACCGCACGTACACGCGCGGTTACACGCAGATACACGCACGTACACGCGGGTACACGCATACGCTACACGCAGGTACCACGCACCCGTACACGCGATATCACGCACTGTTACACGCGCGGTACACGCACGTACACGCGGTACACCCGCCACGCTACACGCGGGTACACGCGCACGTACACGCGGGTACCCGCACGTCGCGGACGCGGGTCACGCAGTACACGCTGGGCACGCACGTACACGCGTGTACACGCACTTAGCCTGCGCGAAACGCCGGCCGATTGGTTCTAGAACGTACCGCGCTACCACCGGCTCTGTCCGTCATGCCTCTTGTGCGGCATGTGCAGTAGCGTATACGTTTGATTTGCGCGATTGACGAGCCTTCGGCAATTGCATCCATTCTATTATTCGCCTATACAGCACTATTCAGTTATCCTAGTTCAGTATTCAAGTCACGCCTATTCAGTATTCGTGCCTTTGATTTAGTCAATTGGTGATTCAATTTGGCAATTCGTTATTAACTTGCTCAATTTGAACGTGTTGCAATAATAAAACGCACTGTTCAATCTTGAACAATCAATCGATCAATTGAACGTCTTGAATGGAGTTAAACGACTGCTTCAACTTGAACAATCAATCGATCAAGTAAACGTTGAATTGATTAAACGACTGTTCAATTGAACAATTCAATCGATCAAGTTGAACAGTATCATTCTGATCAATTGAACGTGAATGATTAAACGACTGTTTCAAATTATAACAATCCATATCGATTTCAACTTGAACGTTTTGACATGATTAAACGACTGTTCAATTTGAACAATCAATCGATCAATTGAACGTTTAAATTTTGACAACTATCCCCCCCATAGTTTAAGGGCGTCGCCCTTACGAGTCTGTTAGCGCGCAATCTGCGTCGTGGTTATTCGAATTGATGGTCGGACCATGGCTGTAGAAACTTGTTTTGATTAGAGCCGGCAGATTGTTTGTCTTTCCTGGGGACAGTAGTTACCCTACCTGATATATACTCTGTTTGTGTTTGTGTGTAGTGTGTAGTGTTGTTGTTGTGTGTGTGTGTGTGTGTGTGTGTGTTGTGTGCTGATGTGTCATGTGTGTTCATGTGTGTCGTGTGTGTGTGCTGTGTGTGTTCGCCCGTGCGTGGTTCGCGTCGTGCGTGTTCTGCGTGTGCGTGTGCGTGTGCGTGTGTGTGTGTGTGTGTGTGTGAAACTGTGTATATATATGTTTGCGTGTGTAATTATCATAGTTATATTTTACAGTAGTACCAATCGTCGTCACACATATCGATAGACAATGACTTGGACATACTGCTAGGTTTGAAAGCATGCCAAAGTAGAACTAGACAGAGTGCACTCTCGGAGAGTGCATACCTCCGCCAGCGACAAACGCCATACACCATACGACTCACGAATAAACCATGATATACGCCAGCGTACTGACAGGTACACGCTGGCTTGCTGCTCGCTCACATGTACACGCTCGCTGGCTCGCTGCGCTGGCTCGCTGGGTATCACTGGCTGGCTGGCTGAACTGGCTAATGCGCTAATATCGATCGCGCGAACACACGAACACACAAGAGCGAAAACATAACCTCCTCCAACTCCGTGGGGCGGAGATAATTAGAAGCACTAGCACTGCACGTACAGCAGGCATGCATCATTTTATTTTGACCATGCAAATTACGACCCTTCTGGTCCAGGCAGCCTATATATTTTCGCATCCGCTTTGCACGCTTCATACTTCATTGTAGTAACCGGTTCTTTCTCTCCCCTTCACTATGCTACCCACTCCGTAAAACGGCCACAGACATCTTCACAGGCTACCAGTAACCACCAGCAGTACACACCAGCCAGCCACCACACCGTGCCAGACGACCCAGCATCATAAGGATGATGAAACCAACACAGCCACCATCCTCCCCGCTGGCCCGCAGGGAGATACTCACCAACTGGGGCAGCTGGAGGAAGGAGGGAGGCAATTAACGTCCGCTACCTGACCGGCCGGCCCCCATCCCCAACGCCTCGCCTAATTTATGGCGGCACAGCGGAACAGCTCTGCTACAGCAGCTGGAGTTGTTGCGTGCAGGACTGTCTCAAATTCCGGAAGCATAATCCCGAGTTCACTGTAGTCCACCCCAAGGACACCACGGTCCCGCTGAGGGTGCCTGTGGAAGAAGCGCCACTTCCGGGAGTCGCTCTGGAGGAGCAATAGAGCCGCCAGCAGCCACCAGCCGCCAGTAGCCACAGACGACCAACCCAGGCCAGGGATGAGCACCAGGACACCGGAGCCACGACGCCAGAACACCAGGACGGCAGGACACCAGGACACCAGGACGCCAGGACGACCTGATTCATCCCCGACCCGTCGGCTCGTCATCAACGCCGTCGGCCTCCTCAACATCACTTTAATCCGTTACTACTATTCTACTCTCTTCTTTCTCCTTCCATTACTCTGTTTATTACTAATTCTTCTTGCTACTTTCCCTTTCGGCACTGCGTTTCTTTTCTCTCCTACTCTTCTACCTACTCTTTCCCAGCCCTTCTTTCCATAAACACGTATCAGCGCCCAGAATCCTGCCTTCCTGCTTTTGCCTATTTATTGCCTATCTATTGCATATTTATTGCCTATCTATTGCATATTTATTGCCTATTTATTGCTTATCTATTGCCCATTTATTGCCTATTTATTTCCTATGTCATGTATCCCATATTTCTTGCTTATTTCATGCATCGTTTATGTCTATGTATTGTGTTTGCACTGCCGTATTTTATCGTGCTTTAATCCGTATTTATTACGTATACGTTATACGTTATTCATAACAGTTTTAATTTACTGCTTATACGTTTGAACTTTTCATTGCTGTCACCTGCTGCTGCTGCTGCTGCTGCTGCTGCTTTGCATTGTTGTTGCTGTTGTTGTTGAATTTTGCTTTCACCTGCGCTTCAATTTTGGTTTGCAAAATTTCGCTACATTTCGCGCTAAGTTTTCCTGTATTTCTGCTTTGCTTGCTATTGTTATTACTGCACTTCATTATTATGCTTCCTTGCTTTTCTCATTCTGATTGTCATCTTGTTTAGAAATTTTACTGTTCTGAATCCTAGTGCATTTCCTGCCTTCCGCCGAAAGGGGCCTTCACACCATGGCCCCGATCTCACTACGCTTGTACTACGCTCTAAGAGCGTGGTGAAAACGTGTAGAACGCAGTATGAACGTATATGGACGTACTGCGATGGCGATCGAGCGCGGTGCAGTCACCATGAGTGTGGAGAGCGTGGCTAAAATTTTGAGCATGTTTAAAACAATCGTGGTGCGAGCGTGGCGGAAAGACAGTGCAGTGCGGGCGTATTAGACGTGGAAGGCGTAGTACCCACGTAACTCGAGTAACGTAACTTAATGATCGTATCACAAGCGTGTCGGGTGCGTGAAAATTGTCGCCCCCGTTCTCATTGTACTACGCCCAACACGCTCAGACCACGCCGTTGTGGCGTTCGCATTACGTGTTAGTTGCGTCAATACCACGTTCAGATCACGTCCTGCAAACTTGGAGTATAAATTGGGGTGCTACCCTGGCCACCCGACCAGTTCAGTGTCCACTATGGATGAGGCAACACTACTCCATGCCATGTTTCTCGTAGAAGGACAACTCGAATTACTTGATTGCCAAGCCCTCATCATGCTGAGGAAGATGAGGAGAAATAGAAGACAACGAAAATCTTGCTGGGTGCGTCCTTGGCTTTCGGTAGAGACGACTTCTCTATGGTCACTATGATCGCCTCATGGGTAAGCTCCGCATGGAATATCAAGCATCCTTGTTCAACTTCCTGTGGATGCCTCCGGAGATGTTCGATGAACTGCTTGTCAGAATTGATCCGAGAATCCAAAAGCAGGACACCCGATACAGAAAAGCACTTGAACCAGGACTGAAACTGGCAGTCACCATAAGGCATCTAGCATCGGGTGATAAATATCCCTCACTTCAGTATGACTTCAGAGTGGCCCGCAACACCATATCGCTGTTGGTTCCAGAGGTGTGCCAGGCTATTGTAGAAGAACACAAAGAGGAGGTCATTTCGTGTCCTACGATACCAGAAGAATGGCATGCCATTGCCGAGGATTTCCTGAGAAAATGGAATGTGCCCCATGCCTGCGGTGCCATCGACGGAAAACATGTGGCCATCAGATGCCCCCCCCCCGAACTCTGGCTCATTGTATCGATTCATACATATAAGGGCTTGTTTTCCGTGGTGCTCATGGCTTTGGTGGATGCCATGGTATTTATATGGTCGTTGCCAGCGCAGTCGGCGCCTGACTAAAGCATGATTAAGTCGCACTAGGAGCGTGACTGGCGCGCAGTTGAGGCACGGTGAGCGTTGCTTATACCCCATTCACACCAGGGCCCCGATCTCACTATGCTCGTACTACGCTCTAAGAGCGTGGTGGAAACGTGTAGAACGCAGTATGAACGTATATGGACGTACTGCGATCGCGATCGAGCGTGGTGCAGTCACCATGAGCGTGGACAGCGTGGCCAAACTGAGCATGTTCAAAACAATCGTGGTGCGAGCGTGGCGGAAAGACAGCGCAGTGCGGGCGTATTAGAGGCGTGGAAGGCGTAGTACCCACGTAACTCGAGCGTAATACGAACTTAATGATCGTATCGCAAGCGTGTCGGGTGCGTGAGCCGTTCTCGCCGTAAAACAAGGGTTCTTGCCCTTTCTGGCTACACTGGTCTTGCTGGTGACACTCGCAGCGTCGGTGTCTACGTCACTCTCATGGGCCTGCGCGGCTGGAGGCAGGGATTCTTGAGGCTGGGAGGCTGGGAGCTGATCCAGGGCAACACTTGATGGAGATGACGGACTCCTGCACCTCTTTGGATTCTTTGCTCGGCCTTTCCCCCTTCCACGGCCTCTCCTCTTGTCTTTTGGTGGCATAGTTGTGTCAGTAGAAAATAATCTTGATGTAATCTTGACTGCACGGCAGAATGAATGATGATGTATAGAATGCGGCGCAGTATTTATATGGTCGTTGCCAGCGCAGTCGGCGCCTGACTAGAGCGTGATTGGCGCGCAGTTGAGGCGCGGTGAGCATTGCTTAGGCGCAGTGCAAGCGTCGTTCGAACGCAATGCGATCTGATTGGTCGCAATGAAGATGCAGTGAGCGCAGTGCAGGCGTGATGCGGGCGTGTGTTGAGCGTGGTATGGAGCGTGGTGAAAGCTTGTTGGGCGCAATGAGATCAGGGTAAAGACGCACTTAGATCGTAGTATCGACGTAATTAGATCGTAGTATCGGCGCTGGGCCCGGCTGGGGCCCAATTGGCCACGCTCTCACCATGCTCGGGCAATTTTTTTGAGCGTGGGGCGATCGTGATGAGCGTAGCTCTAGTGTGACAGGGCCTTCTAGTGCGACGGCTACATCTTCTACCTACCTATGCTACCTCTTTATTCATCACTTTTCTAAATTCACATCATACTTGACTAAAGTAATAGGATCTTCTATCATTGCGGCAAATGACATTACCGTTGCTCTTCATACGGAATTTAACACCTTATTTTAGTAGAGCTGTCGGAGCTGCAGTGACGATGGGTCATCGTCTTTCCCCGGCGTGGGGGGGGGGAATGTAGCAACGCTAATGTCATTCCGCGAAAGCATCTAATACCAGCTCACACACATGCTAATTTTACACCATACCAGCTGGCTAGAAGCAACGATCTATCTCCGGACTGCTGGACACATAGACAGCTGCTACACACGAGAGACACGAGGGTCTAGCTCTCACCCTCGTCTGTTTCTAAATTTACTGTGTAGCGCGCAACCTTTATTTTTACCTTGTGTGATTTTTACGTGCTTTTAGTGGGTAAATAATATACGGTGAAGCGGCAGTTGTGAACTACATCCCTCTATTGAGTCTATTCTAATTTTATTCCTGTTCTTACACACAATTACACTACAATTGTGCACCCATTTCACGGCGCACATAGCACACAGCTATAGCGCACAGTTGTCTGGCAGCAGAAATTATCCAGCGACTACAATATAATGCGCACCAAAATAGTTCGCTATCTACTATATAATAGTAGAAAGAGCCGAAGGGTCGTTTTCCGTATCTCCTCCGAAACCGTGCCGCGTGTGCTCGCGCGAATGGAGCTGGGGTCCCTTCTGGGCGTTGCAATTTTTTTTAGCGTTCCGCTACGTTAGAACGCGATTTTTCGATCGTAAAGACTTTTGGAAGCAATTTTCTAAAAAGTTATGTGCCCGAAGAAACTTCGGCATTCATCGGAAACCCGCACCAACTTTTAAGATCGCAAAATCCGCATGCGCAGTCCAAGCATAGCTTGAGAGGGGGTAGAGAACAAGAGTGAGTGAGAGAGAAAGGGAGGAAAGAGAGGGAGTGGGTGGGAGAGGTAGAGGGAGCGAATAAGGGAGGCAGAAAGCAAGAGGGGACGGAGAGCGGAAGGGAAGCGGTTGGGGTGGGATGTCTATCTTCACTTTCATTTCTTTTTCGATCGGTTATATGTGTCATAACGAACAAACCTTTTCCAAACTATACTTTCAACGTCTTTTCACGTTTACTGCTCTCACCACGTATACGGCATGTATCGTTACGGCGCTGTATCGTTACGTCGCTGTATCGTTACGGCGCTGTATCGTTACGACGCTGTATCGTTACGGCGCTGTATCGTTACGGCGCTGTATCGTTACGGTAGCGCCTTCTCAATATCACCGTAACGCAGCTGCCAATTAAACTGACATAAAATCTGACATCAAAGACTCTTGACTGACATAAATCGATCTGTTCCCCGCTGAAGGTGGCTTCCAGTAATGCCTCCGGTGAAACACCGTCAGCGCACCTTACTATAAATTAATATCGTCTTACGACGCGCACTAGCATCCCATATCCTTGGGATGTAACTAAGCCAACAAACCACATGAAATAGGTAAGCTCTAGGTAGTAGGTGATGAGGTAGGTAGGTGAGTGTTCACATTAATTAGTCGTAAATTTATTTGTTTTTCGATCGACAGCACTGAAAAATAATTCGTGATACTATATATTATATCATAATATCAGGAGTGTATAATAATAGTCAATAATAATTATACACCTCTGATGACTTTTCAAGCTCAAATCACTCCATGACTTTTGAAGCCCAATTATCACTCCATGACTTTTAAATCCCAATTATCACTCCATGACTTTTAAAGCGCAAATCACTCCATGACTTTTAAAGCCCAAATCAATCCATGACTTTTCAAGCCGATATCACTCCATGACTTTTAAAACCGAAATCACTCTATGACCTTTAAAGCCCAAATACGTTCAAGATGTAAGTTAATTGCGTTCAAATACGCGCAGAAGGTCGGGGCATCGCGAGCGCATAGCAGGCCTGCGTTGTTTGCTGTGTGTCCGTCTGGAGTCTAGACGATTCACTTGCTCATTCATCAGCATGCTTTACACAGTTAAGCTGAAAGCCAAGTAGCTGAAAGCGGCGCAGCCAGCGCAGCGAAGTGAAAAGCTATAATGGTTTTACCATGTCCTATACCAACACCAACACCAAAAGTCTATACCAACACCTATTTTTAGACAGTGCGTGTGATAAAGTAGGTCATTGAAATGAAAACTTGTTAGAGCTCCGTTGTGGCCGGGTTTCACGGGAATTTTTGAATCTCGGACGCACACCTGCTACGATATACTAGATTGAGATTACTAAATCACGGTACATACCGTTAGTTTGTTTTCCCATTTGACGTTGCAAAAAAAATGACAAATAGGAACAAGGTAGGGAAATCGGGTTTCTGATCCGTTGCCTAATTTTAAAAGGTATAAATAGGAAATCGGGAAATGGGTTCTCTGATCCGTTTCCTAGTTTAAAGTCGTAAATACGGAAATGCGCGAACATGGTTTCGTGATCCGTTTCCTATTTTAAAAGTTCTAATAGGAAATGGGAGAAAGGAAACGGAAGCGGACGGTACGAGCGTGGACCCGCGCACCCCGCGTTTACGTGCGCTGTGTACGTGCGTGTATCCGCGTGTACCGCTCGCGTGTCACCGCGTGTACGTGCGTGTACCCCTCGCGTGTGCACGCGTGACGGTTGCGTGTACCCGCGTGCACGTGCGCTGCACCGTGCGTGTTTCTGATACTCATGGCAACTGCCCCTTCCCGTCGATGGTACCAGCGTGTTACGTGCTTTGCTTCATCCATCGTGTTTATCTGCGCAGTTGTACAGGTGTATTTTGTGCGTTATCTGTACCTGCGTCGTGCACGTCCGCGTGTTACCCGCCCGTGTACGTGCGTGTAACCGCGTGCACGCTGCGTGCACGTGCGTGTACCCGCGTCGTCACGCACGCTTCGATTGTACCGCGTGTACGGCGTGTACGTACTCCGCGACCGTTACCCGCGGGCGCTGTACGTGGACCGTTACCGCGTGCACGGCTGCGTGATACCCGCGTGCCCTGCCGCTGTATCTCCGTGTACCCGCTGTGCTACGTGCGTGTATCTGCCGTGGACGTGCGTTACGTGCGTGTAATCTGGTGGTACAGTGACAGTGTATCTCCGTGTACCGCGTGTACCGTGCACGCGGGTACACGGCACCGTACCCGGGCTACACGCAGAATACACGCGGAGTTCACGCACGGTACACTGCCACGTACACGCGGACTACACGCACCTACCACCGGCCGTAACGCAGTCATCACGCGGGTACACGCCACGCTACACGCGCACGTACACCACAGGATACACGTACGTACACCATGGTTAACCCGTGTACACGCAACGATACATTCACCGCACGTACACGCACGGTACACGCACAGTACACGCTGGGCCGTACACGCACGTTACACGCGGGTACACGCTACGTACCGCGGGGGTACCCGGCGAGTGCACCCGCGGGTACATCGACACGTACACGCGGGTACACGCAGTCACACGCGGGTTTACACCCGCATTTAGGACCTGCGAAACGCGGGAATTACCGACATGCTGCCGTTCCTAGCCCAAACGTCAGGCGCTACGCGCCACTCCGTCATGCCTCTGTTGCGCATGTGCCAGTAGCCGTATTACGTTTGATTTTGGACGATTGACGAGCCTCGGCAAATTGCTCCATTCATGATTCAATACGCCTATCTCAGTATTCGTTGCCTTTGATTTGTCAATGGCGATTCAATTTGGCACATCGTTATTTAATGCTCAATGAACGCTGAATTGATTAAAACGACTGTTCAATTGAACAATCAATTGGTCATTTCCGTCCTTTTTCGTCTCATCCTTTTTCTTTTANACATAGTGTTAGTCATCGAATAAAGTTGAAAATGAAAAATCGGTATGAGAAAAAAATTTCCTAAAACCTTGAGAGTATCCTTAAACAAATAATGATAGATGACTCAAGTCTACATATCAGTATTTACTGTAAATACATCCTCAACTAAAAGTGAGAGATAAATGGTTAAACCGCCATCCTCAAATCAGACCCCATGCATTCAAACCCGTCTGGAGGACGGGTAATAGCTAGTACATATATAAAATGATTATATATTCATATGTGGTTTAACTGTTTCGTTTGTATCGAACGGAGCTTCAAAATGGAAAATACAATACAGCTATTTAACCATACAAAGTTACCAAAAGCACAACTGTACTTTCATACTTCATACGACGTCAGAAACGACTAATACTAACTATTTCAAGCGACATCGGCTTGTGAAAATAAGGCTGCTGGGGGTCTTGCAGGGCGTGGACATCTTTGATTCGTGTAAAATTCTTTGATTCTATGTATGATTGATCATTGTGAGCCTGGCTCAGAACACTAATATACTGCATACCAGTGCTAGCATGCGTTAGCCCAGGCAATATTACGTGCAATGCATTTGATGGAGACCTGATTTTAATGGGAGAATTCTGAATGGGAATCAATGTCGACCAAACCGATATGGTTTAGCGGCTCCAACATAATGGACATAGCCAGATTACATAGTGCATATAACCAGCATAAGCAATAAATAATAAGCTCACTCTCGTGGTGGACACTGCACCACCACCAAGATTAAAGGTAGAGCATATTCCATCGCTCTACAGTCTAGCTTACGAAGTACGTGCGTACTCTAGCAAAGTAGGCATACATACACCTCACTGATTGCAGGTGTTGTAATCAAATGGTTTGTTGTCGTACCATATATAGCGGGGAAAGCTGCTTGATAAACATCGTACGTACTGAACCTATATTACACTGACCTACATGGACGCAATTTTATATCTCTGACCAAACAGGATAACTAAACTAACTCTTATTTACCTTACATAGATTTCTATCTGTGAAATAGATCTTCTTTACTTATACTCACTAATTTTCTTCTTTTATGAACGAAATGTCTCTCTAACAGTGAGACACCGTAACAGTGAGTAACAGTGTGTAACAGTGACAACAGTGAGTAACAGTGACAGTGAGTAACAGTGTGAGTTACGTTTTCGAAAAGTTGAGTGGATGGTCCCTTATTAGTTGCATTGAGAGAATGTCTTACCACTTAAGACGGTACGGTAAGAAAGGGTATAATTTTTTTCTTTCACGAACAGTGGATACTGATAGCTGAGTTGGGCAGTCGGTATATATTTAGCACACAATACATTTTCTGCGAATACTAAAAACTGCAGTTGGCACACTCGAGGTTGGATCACTGTACTAGCCTTCAGATATTTACTGATATATTATATATATATAAATTATGGGTACTTCCTACCCATTCACTATACATTCACAACGTCCGACGCTCCATGACATTCACCTCCTAATTCTCCGGCAGCTCCTTCTCTCTGCCCTCTCTATATTATTCACACCCTCCTTAATCACCACCTCATTCTCCTCGCAATCCTGAATAGATCCTACCTAAATACTATATTATATATAATAATAATAATAATAATACATATATATATATATTTATTTATTTATTTATTTATTTATTTATATCAGGGGTTAATAATCACAAAATGTCATTAATAATGGTTAATAGGTTAATAATGGGTTAAAAATGACATTTGACATTATTAACCCTTGATATATATATATATATATGCGCCCCACCGATTTGCGTGTGTAGTGTGGTAGTAAAGCCTACCTCATTTCTCCGGAAACGCCGTCAGTGACAAGAACTACTCTCTGACGTGACTGCGTGAAGCGTAGCGAGTGACCCAGCACCAGAGCACCTACTCCATATGCATCGTTTGTGACTAGGGTGACGAAGGCTGTCGACGAGTCGCTAGACCTTGGCTGACCACCTGCAGAGAAAGCAGCACACCTGGTTACACGTGCACTTAGTTATTCCATCCACACTTACTCTACCCACACACGCACGCAAGCACGCACACACACACACACGCACGCGCGCGCGCACGCACACACACACACACACACGCGCGCGCGCGGGCACAACTGGTGATTGGCCAGGTGATTTTACCATCCAGGTGTGATAATTCACCTGGTGATAGCTAGCAATGACAACGTATTCGCCAGCGAGCCGTGCAGCCGTGATTTGCACGGTCAGTTTTGAAACTGCACGGCCAAAAAAATTAAAAAATTAAAAAATTAAAAAAATTAAAAAATGTTCCGGTGGAGGCTCCCCGTACACCTCTCAATGTTCCCCCCCCCCCGTGAACGCCGACGGCGTTCACGAAACGCGCCTACGGCAGTCTTGACTGAGACACACAAAAGAATTGCACTCCCAATTTTTTTTTCCTGCACTCCCACAATACTCATTCCCGGTTAATACCATAGTATAGCTTTCTCATCACGCATTGGATAACTCGTGAAACTACCTTCACTCAGATATGATGGCATGGGATACTACTGCCATCACATTTCAACCCAGTATAAATGTGAAACCCACAGAATACTTATAGTATCCTAGCCTACACAATGTCAATAATAATACATGAAATGCCACTTTGTTGGTACGAGTCAGTAGGGAATTGTATACCGTTCTTTGTTATTATTTCACCTATGTCTTGGAGTTTCAAATCTAACACCCCAGCCAGTCCTTATCTTAGACTTTTATTTAATCTACTATAAAATCCCCGTCGTTGCCTGGAAACTTTTGCGACCAAAATGTATACGTTCATGTCTGAGAATAAAGCAGAAAAGAAGAAATACTAATGCGGTTAATACGATAATTGTGTAGTAAGTGTATACACATTTAATGCAAGACTTTTGGATAGTGGAATATATAGAAATTTGTCAGTCCTGCCCGGGCACCCCCATTTTCTCGGCATGATGGGGCTGCTATCAAAGGCATCTCTAACAATCTGTCTACGTGTCAACGAGCGTGTTGCAATCTGTTGAAATATATTGCTTTCACGCTTCCGTTCTAAACTTAACGTCACGTAATTTGGTTTTTCCGGGCTTTAAAGTGCAAGGTCGATAGCACTGCTCGCCGTTAACCTTGAAATGCTAATCATCATGAACTGCGTGCATTACGAAGGCGTCTGCATGGTACAATCATGGACGAGCCACACATCTCACGCACGCACCCACGCGTGAACACATTATACCACATTGCCATACTACATATATAGACACGAGTGTGTGCACGTGTGTGGGCGTACGTTCGTTCGTACGTGTGTGTACGTGTGTGGGCGTTCGTTCGTACGTGTGTGGGCGTTCGTTCGTACGTGTGTGCACGTGTGTGGACGTTCGTTCGTACGTGTGTGCACGTGCGGACTTGTGAAGCCATCTACGTTTTTTTGACCTATTAGCGCCGTGCATATTTTCGTCTAGCACCATTTTTACACTGAATGTCCGCATCAGTGTATGTCCGACAACGGAGTGCACTGGTGTAGGTAGCAGTAAGGCGAGCTAAGACCAGCCGACTTATAAGGCAGGCAAGCTAGGCAGGACAGTCGTACGAGGTCTTTGGATGCTCTCGGGATCTCTACTCCGCTCTTGGCGCTAGTCTTCTTCATTCAGAGAGCCGCCGTCCAATGAACGAGCGAGTTTCCATTTTTACGCCATCAGGCGATGTCTGACACGTAACTACGCGGCCGTAAATACTCGGGGCTCTTGTGAACTATACATACTATCCTGATACTATTCACGGCGCCGTCAGCTGATGGCAGTTACGATGTTAAACGCCGAACACCAAGCCCCATGACTGCAGTACCTACGCCTTACAACGACGCATGCTGGCTGCACCAAGCGTACATACTTTACGATCCTGATAGAGGCTCGATTCACACCGTCGTAACAGCCGGTTATATATTGGTCTCGAATGGGAATGGTTCAACCTCCTTTTGCATTCCTAAGGCATGAGTTAAAAGTGGATTCGAGAAGATATATAATATATATATATATTTAGAATGCGTCTGGAGCAATGACAATCAATGATGGATGTTCCGAGCCCACTTTAAAAACATGGGGGGTATAATAGTATAGTGAGATGTGTGACCTTCATGATGCACGCCCACTCGTCGTGATCTATTGCTGATGAAGTGGAATCACTAAGCGCTAAGTGCTAATCGCTAAGCGCTAAGCGCTAATCTAAGCGCTAGCAAATCCTAGCTCTCGTCCCAGTCGGAAACACACTTGCAGGAGCGGGTTCAGGGGATTAGGATCCCTACCCCCACTCAACTTATAATTACCTCTTTGTGACTGCCGACATGATTTTGCCATGTGCTAAAAACCTGTGCCATTATAAGTAGAGATATATACGTAGCATATAGTCAAGAGCGTATAAAGAAGGCCTTCTTTATACGCTCTTGATATAGTATATAAATTATAGTCAGAAATATAATCAAGCAAGTCAAGCTAGAATATTTATTGTCATTATCTATCGGATTGCAACCATAGTTCTACAAAGATGACGAATGGAGAGGTCCCAAACCTCTCCTCTACACGCCACCATCAGCGGACTCCCTTTCTAGATTATCTGGACCCCTACACTAAACCACAGACCACAGAGCAGTGCCTGCAGACAACACGTGTCGAAGGACATCCAGTTAATCCCTCTCCCCATGCGCTATTCAAAGGTATATTTTTCCCTGGCAACTCTTTCAGTTTGTTGACGGGCGCATGCGCGCCTTTCTCTCTCTCTCTCTCTCTCTCTCTCTCTCTCTCTCTCTCTCTCTCTCTCTCTCTCTCTCTCTCTCTCTCTCTCTCTCTCTCTCTCTCTCTCTCTCTCTCTTCCTCTCTTTCTCTCTCCTCTCTCTCTGTCGCCTTCCTTACTGTGTCTGTGTGTGGAGGTGGAATGCGTGCGCGTGCGTGCGTCTGCGTGTAACACAATGTAATACCTATGTTTGTACATGGCACTATATAATAGTTGTACACGATAATGTCTTGACCCGCTATCGAGCTGCTTGCTGTCTTCCTGTTGCTGACCTAGAATTAGGCGTTCATTCCCTAGACGACAGCAGTTCCCCTATAGGCGTAGACGTAGATAATCGCGTATTATCTCCGTCTACGCCAGTTCCCCTCACCCAGTCACCCGCCACCCGCGATGCCGATTGAGAAAGACAGACTTGCCAAGGATCGATCCAAAAACGGCGATGGAGCGAAGTACAGGAGGCCAAACAAGGGCGCTACGCATACGCATGTTATCAGGAGTAAGATATATAGATCCTATATTATCTTACTCCTGATATTATCAAGAGCTAATAGGTATTCATTAGCTCTTGATATTATCCGATGACGTCACTGCTGACCCGGAGAGCTTCTTCTGCTAATTGACCATCATCCGACGAGCATCACATACCCGTTAGGTTCGTAGCGTCGCAGTTTCACGCCCACACAGCGCAACGGGGCACATTGACACAGATGGGCACATCTCCCCGCCACCCCTATATACCCAATGCATCTTTCCCGTATCCCGAACGCGGCGACAAATGCGTCCTTGGGAGACCCGGCAGAGGTGACCCGGATTCCAGATTCCAGTGACCGCCTCCCTAGATATGGGGTTATATTGCTGAGTCACGTATGCCGGTATGTACGTTTGCTGCACACATCTATGTCACCGGCATAGATGTCGCTGAAATGTATGTGACGCGCGTGGGCAACGGTCATTTAAATTCTATCGGGCTCACGGTGAGGGACGCATTTAGGCGTAACGAAGTACATTCAGATAGATATATAACCAAGAGCTAATTGAGCTAAAGAGCTCTTGAATATTACCACGCCACCACGCCATATATTATCACGCCAATATTACCACGCCAATTATTACCACGCCACCACGCCAATATTACCACGCCACGAGTGGCGGCTCTGCAGCCAGCCGCCGTATATGCCGCGGTGTGAACACTGTGAACGTGACCCGGCATCAGCTGCGGATTTGCTATCACGAGACTTGTCGCATGGATTTGCGCTCGCCAACCACAGTTGCTACCGCCAGCAATACGCAGACCGATAGAGAAGAACGTGTGGCGGGGGAACCGATATTTCCCGGTACATTACAGGGAACTGAACTGCACGATGCTGTTAGGCATATTTTGCGTTGCTATTTTCATCCGTGCTGCGAGTGCACGACGTGTGACTAAAAGCTCGCACGTTTCAAGTAGGGTTCGTGTCATGTGTATCAGTTTTTATAGAAGGACGAGCGCGCGCCCACATGCTCGAGGTCACAAACAGCAAGGTCGCAATGCCTAAATCCGAATAGAGTGAAACAGGAGCCAGTCGGGCACTCAAAAAAAATCTGCTGTTTTTTCCTGCCCCACGATCCAGGGTGGTAGGAGCGTCTGCTAAGTCTAATCACGGAAGACTGTTCCTCCTCCCTCGGCAATCAGCGTCTGGTGATAGAGCGCCGATACACCATCTCAATGAACGAGCACGGACGCATGCGCCGAATATCAAAGATTCTAACCTTGACATTCTGCTTGCATTCATATTTTTCTCGATACTGAGTGTACCTACGTACTTACCTACTCGAAGTATAACTACAGTACTAGCTTTACCATTCGCAATTAACCACCTTGCCAATTTATTGCTCGTTCGTCGATCGCATTACATATCACTTCTGTGGGTATTTACGTCACTTTACAGTCAGTGTGGGTCCTGGTGTGTGGGCGCGTGCGTGCGTGAGTGCGTGCGTGCATGCATGTACGGGCGTCTGTCTGAATATATATCTGTGTGTGGAGAGAGTGAGAGAATGAGAGCGGGAGACATGAGACATAAGAAGCAACAACGGCTGCGAGAAAGCAAGCAAAATAAACAAACAATATAAACCAGCGAGAGGGGAGAAAGGAGGCGGAGAGTGTAAGAGCGAGAGAGAGAGAGAGAGAGAGAGAGAGAGAGAGAGAGAGAGAGGGAGAGAGA
>NW_014577063.1:540826-569698 GCF_000485595.1 Priapulus caudatus | reverse complement strand
GAGAGAGAGAGAGAGAGAGAGAGAGAGAGAGAGAGAGAGAGAGAGAGCGAGAGAGAACTCAGTAAACCACACACGAACACACGGAGAGACACAGGTGTTTAATAATATACTCACCATCGTGCGTCGCCCAGTCCGGTCGCGACGCTTCCCCCACGGGCGACGTCAAGTCCTGCATCATCGTGAAGGGCGTAGACCTCTCGCTTGCATCCACGGGCCTGCACGGCTGCTCCGGCGCTGGGGACTCACGGTACGGCCCGTAGTACGGCAGCTGCGACGGAGGTGCGTCAGGCACATGCTCGTAGTATTTCTCCGGCGGTTGCTCATCCCAGTGTTCTCTGTCGGAAGCCTGCGATTCAGCCTCCTGCTGCTGCTGCTGCTGCTGCTGTTGATCGGCTGCACCAGGTTCGATACCTGGTGAAACAGGCTGCGCTTGCTCTTGCCCAGACGGGGACGCCTGCTGGACATGTTGCTCCTCCTTCTGCTCCGCCGCCTGTTCGATCGCTGGCTTCTTCTTCTTCTTCGAGCGCGGTTTCGGCGGCGGCCATACGGTCATCGTGCCCGCGTTGCGCATCAGCGGAGAGAACTGCACGCCGCGGCTCGCCGAGCGCGGAGTCACCTGCACTCCGAAGTCCGTCTGGGAGAAGCGGTTGAAGTAGGGATCCCACTGCGTCGCTTTGTTCCGCACGACGCCCTGGCGTTTCGCGCGGCACTGCGTCGACGCGTTTATCGGCAGACATATCGGCTGCCACTGCGTGCTCTTGTCCGCCACGTCCGCCGCTGTGTCTGCGGCAGTAGCTGCTGGCTTCATATCCCGGCGGCTATCCGCTTCATCTGGCACGCTGCTCTCTTCCTCAGCATCCGCTCCGACGGATACGCTGCGCATGGCGGGAGCCGCGATTGCATCAGTGCCGCGCTCACGTGTTACCGCGTGTTCGTAGGGCGGCTGTGCGCTGCTGCTGCTGCTCGCTGTTGCCACCTCGTCAGCTTGTACGGCATCTGCAGCACGTGGCGGCGCACGTGGCTGTGATCCCTGCATCGGGGCCTGCGCGGCTCGCGGCAGCGGCGGAGAGCCCTCCTCAATCTCCGTCGTGTCGTCACGCTCGTCGTCGTCGTCGTCTTGCTGGCCGGTTAGCGACACGAGATGACGAGTGACGACGTAGCCGTCGTTTGTCTGTGTCACGGCGCTGTGGCCGCGGGCGTCCGGCACGTACCCGAGCGCGGTTTGCGTCGATGATTCCTCAAGTTCGCGAACCTGTGTCTGCGTCGAGTTCGCATTGCCGGACGGCGCTGCTGCTGCTGCTGCTGGCGGTGACCGCTCAGCTGGTTGGCCCAGATCTCGACTCGCGCTGCTTGACAGCTGGGGCCTGGATGCTGCTGATTGAAGGAGTGGCTCATCACTCTCTAGCTGCGGGGAAACCTGCCCGCCGCCGACGTCGGCTGCGGCCGTGATAGGTGCGTCCGGAACGCGAATGATCATCGGAAGGATGATAGGTTCTTGCTTGTCAGTCTGTACGCCGCTATCGCTTAACACGACCGCCCGTTTCTCGGCCTGTTTCTCGGCTGGTCCTCTTACCTGTTGATCATCCTGCACTGCTGTGAGCAACGGCACCGCCACAGGCGTCGGTACTGCTGCCGCTACAGGCGTCGGTACTTCTGACGGTGACGCTGCAGGCGTCGGCATCTGTGACGGTGACGCTGCAGGCGTCGGCATCTGTGACGGTGACGCTGCTGGCGTCGGCAGCACTTCCTCTAACGGCGGCGTCTGCGTGCGCCTTTCGGCGCGCTCGCACGTCGTCTGCGTGCGTCGTGTCGACGTTTTCGTGACGCTCGCCTGCGTCTGCGTCGTGCGCTGCTGCACGGGTACCGCCGTCTGCGTCTGTATGTTGTTGTTCGCCTCGCCCGGCGACGCCGCGCGGCGACCGCTGCTGTCGGCGTCGCCTCCTTGTTCGTCGTCGCCACTCACCGGTGTCGCTGCCGAACGCATTCTCGTCGCTAGCACTACGGCGAGGCCGGCGATAACGACGACGGCTCCTCCGACGACGGGAAGCGATCCGACCATCTCCGAGAGAGCGATTAGCAGGTGGTCCGCCATGATGGCACCCGTTCTGCGCCACACCTGTTGTGCTGCGGCTGTCTGGCCGGGGCGGCGGCGGCGGCGGTACACGCGCTGCAACACGTACTACGCACCTTACACACTATCGCGCGCGCGGAGACTGAGACGCGTGCGCGCTGGCAACGCTTTGTGTATCCGGTCCGATCAGAGTGCGCACCACGCCCACTTTTCCGACCTCGGGCGACGCGCGCCGGCAAGCATGTACTAGCGGTACGCCCACGTGCCTGCGACGCTGGACGACACGTGAGAATGCACACAATCGCTCGCTCGCGCGCAGCTACAGATGCAGGGTATATCACGATATCACCTCGCGGAATTTTCGTTGGAGTTTTCGTCGCAAAACTAATACAATCGGCACGCTATACGTGTAATAATGTGCTCGCATGCGACCACGGGTAAATCGATATATATACCGTCTTCAGAGCGCAGCCAGTGTTCTATATTAAAACATTTGCTTGATTTAACAGGTTCCTTGAAGCATGACACGAAAAATTCCGTGCGATGAAATTTCACACGTCAACTTCGTAGTTACGTAGGGTACACTGAAAACGTTGTCGATTAATTACTGTAGGTAATACACACAGCTGCAATATTACTGTAGAGTTGCTCGCACACAATGTATCCGGCACGTTTTCACTATTCAAGGCCGTCGTCCTGGCGATATGCTCTCGATCGAAGTAGGTTGCATAGATATCGTTACAAAATCCATTGACAAACTGTGGCAGCTAACGCAGGCCTACGTCGAAAATAAGGTTTACACTAGAGAGGCGTGTGGTAGCTAGGATCAGCCATAGGAAAACCTGCTGACTAATACGCATGTACTATATTCTCAGATCAATATAAGCGATTCTACTGCCGCTCGTGTACGTTGTCTGAATATACAGACTGTATTTCAACAAGAATAGACAGAACTTTGCGCCATAGAATATTTACAGTGTCAGAGGAAAATACATGCCCGCTTGCATGAAAAAAAACGTCAATCGTTTTGCTATATGATTAAAAGCTGTGTTAGACTATTTGTAAAGCAATGAGGAAATCTAAGCAATCTAAATCAATTCTATCTACTTCATAGTTCTGCTGTTTCCCAAATTTAGTGACGTGACAAACGGAGTGTGAACGCGGCACCCGGCAGTTAGATGCGATATTGTATGACTACTAGGCACTTAGGATATGACTACTAGGCACTTAAAAAAAAAAAAAACCCTACCCTAACCCTAACCTAACCTAAACCCTAACCCTAACCTAACCTTAACCCTAACTTTTTTTTATTTAAAAAAAATTAAATTAAATTAAAGTGCCTAGTAGTCATACAATATCGCATCTAACTGCCGAGTGCGTGAACGCGTGCGGGCAGGGGGGGGGGGTGAACACGCGCGAGTCCACGTGCGCGCATATAACAATCTTCCGGTGCCGTGGTTTTTAATTGGGGTGTAACGTCGGCGCACCCCCTAGCTAAATGTCATTACTGCAGGTAGAACACGCTGGTTGGTTCAATTACAATGTAGTTACATGCGTCATTTAGAACACATTTCCACGTTTGACAAACATGAATGGGAACAAAAACGAAAGAGCCACGGCGTGTATAAGGGTCTTCTCCCTGTTAATTATAGCTGATTGATTACTGCAAATATACAATGAAAATGTTGTTAATGTCTTCAATAACTGTCTTAGTATATAGTTTTTGATAAGGGATGTGGGTAAATATTCCACAAATCAGAAGGGTGTACAGTTTATGTAGCTTCAAAAAAATGTAGTTTATTTGACCTATAAAACATCTTACTCTCTATCATCTGATTATCTCACACCTGATTATCTATCAAAACAGGCCAGGAACAAACAGGCTATACCTAAGGCTAAGATAACAATTATCTATTGCATAGACGCGATAAACAATCATGTATAAGTAATACGTTGGTGTAGTACATGTATGAACTTAATCACTTCGATAGGATAAAAGCCCAAATGGGCGACAAATATATTCTCTAGGAGAGCTATATCATATGCTATGTTATTTGCTATAATACTAATAGCTGGCTCAGAGAAACGTGGTCATGTAAGCTAAGGCTGCAATATGATATAGTTAGTATATATACACTCCAGACGTTTAATATGACAGCCGCATCGCGGGCATGCAATATTAGCAGGTATTAACGTGAATTAACATATGTACCTTGGAGGACAACCCTTGGGTTATTAGCACTGTGACAGTTAACTATAAGTAGCTCCTCTGACAGAGGCTGAGCTAGTGAATGCAGAATGGGACACACCGCATGTAATATGATAGATATATAGGCCAACAATAATCTAACCCAACAAGAGCAAGCAAAAATGTAACTAACCTCCTCATAACCTCATAAGTGATAATAACTCTACTATATCTAGCAATATGATATCCCAGCCGTTGCAGAACAAACCTTCGATTTCAATGTCAAACTGAATAAAGTCCATTAATTCATTTTTGATAAAATAACAATGAATCAGGAGAACCATATCATATATGGGAGAACATAAAGCAGAGTCTATCTTATTAACATTAATTTACGCCCGAATAAATCACACAAAGTGACAACACTGTCAATTGCCGCCAAAGTCAAACCATCTATGGTCAAACAGATATTACTCAGTCAACTTATTGGCGAATTTCAATTTGTCAATTTTGGTGAACTATTAGTATTACTATAGGCCTAGACTTAATTTAGTTTATATCTTTAATCTGTTATCATTTATCTTTAGACTATAGGTAATATCTTTAGTCAGTTAGTACTAGACACGCTATATATTGTATATATCATACTCAATATTGCTAGAATAACATATCTGAAGTAAATTGTATGCATTACCTTCGTCGTAGCAGTGTGGTCATCGTTTTGACTACGACAAGAATGACTACGACCATACCGGCATACGACAAAATAATGTTATTCGAAGATGCGCGCCGTTTTGTCAATCGGGTACCCTCGGTGCCTCGGACCATTCAGAGAATAGCGTGGCTGTTTTCTAGGCATGACGGGAAGAGTCGAATGGGTTTTCCGATTGGCCGTTTTGTCTGTACTGCAGTGGCATGACAACATTTACCAGTCGGTGGCGCCACCTAGTGAAGATACCACTTAACTTTATCACGTTAGGCGCTTTATGCTCCCCCAAAACCTGTCCAGTCTATAAAGAGGGAATGTACACCCGAAAACGCATTAGTAGTTGAGCGGAGTGTGGAAGAGGGTAAAGGAAGGCGAAAGAGACGGGTAGAATAGGATACAATCGGTGATAGGCGGGTAGCAAGCGGGCTACTCCTGTTTTAGTTATATATACGCTTCTACATGGGTATTTGATTAGGCAAGAGGTCCTTCCGTTTCGAGTTGCACCTTCCGCTGAGATTGTCTTACACAAAAATGAATCGGATTGCTTTAATAGCGGTGGTTTCGCTTCTTGTACTTTGTGATATTCATGTCGTGGTCGGGCAGAGAGGTCACAGAGGAAACCGGACGAGAGGCTCGATCTGTGGAAGTGGGTTCACATCATCATTGATTAAAGACGCGTGCACAGGTAAGGGTTCATCGTATATAATAGCGATCATATGTAAATCATACTAGATTAAAAACATTTTCATCCAAAATGTTCGACATTCTTGATATAACAAGCACTAATGCAATGATTTACATGAGAACATGTTTCTGTGTCTGTTATAACCTCCCAGATCAAACATATTTGATTTGATCATACACGAGCCACCCAGCCAGCGATTTTCTTGCTCCTACACATGCGTGCTTGTACTCAGTTGAAAACATACAACTATGATATAATATCTTATGCATCTGCGCGCGTCTTGATAAACACTTACAACTTGTGATGAGTGGGGAGCAATCTCAAGTAATAGATTTATTCTAATGGCTTGCTCGGTATATATATTTGGTAATAGTTAATGATATTGTCAGGTATATTGTTGCGTAGATGTGAATGCGTTCTGCTTAGCTTCAGTGGCGTTAATTCGTATGTGCACGCATGAAGCTGATTACAGCGTCACCCGAAATCAAATTGTAAAGACATAGTTCAAATAATTTTCCATCCTTTGCTTGGAACAAAAGCATTATTTGCATTGCAGCAACAATATAAGCTATATAAAGTTAAAGGTTAAATGAATACGTCCGTTATGCGATTCACAAACCCAATGTAACGCTCACCACGGCTCTATGGCGCGGATATGTTTAAAGTGCGTAATCGCATTAAAGTTAATAGATTTTGCATGTTGGTCAATGACCGATGTTAGTAACCTCGTGACCAAGGACATACATGTGTTAAGTGCAGCCTTAATAAATTCCGTAACTCTCGCTTTCATCTATTCCATATAACCTCAGGTACTCATTCTAAATCCTGGAACCTGAATTCGCGCTCGCGCTGAGTAATTTCACGCTCGTGCGATACCACCCTGGGGACAAGGATTGCCAACCGGTTATGACAGCGTTGCCGTGAAAGTGAAAGTGCATTGAACCCCCATGTGGAAATCCTACCCTCATTTACTTTCTGCTCACGACCCTCGTTTTGTTTCGCGTTACCGGCTACGAATTTATATAGGGATGGGTGATGATATCATCATCTCAGAATATGTTACGAGCATCATCTATCATTCGGGTAGCTGTTTGGTTAACTGTGATATCTGTTCACGCGCCAAACGCTGTCTATACAGTGCGTCTGTCGGTTTTCATGCGTGACTTCATACCAAACAACCCACCTGTCTGGCTGTCACACAATGTGTCCACGTGCTTATTCGCGTGATTTGTATCAAATTTACTGTGCAATTATAGAAAAGGGGCCCTCTATAAATACGATGTTGACAGGTCTTGTGTATGCTGCTAATAGGAAGATATGTACACTTAAGTACCAGGTATACGTATAAATTCAATCTACGCGGTTGGGTTCGCCGGTGTTGCCGAATCGCAACTTTAGATGTTATTTGACTAAAATAATGTACGATATATAAAAGAGTTTATAGTATTCATTCATTCAGATATTAGAATTTATAGTATATAATTTTCTGTGGAGTAAATTGAATTTCGCATTATGGCAATAGTGAATGTACGGCAAAAGCATGTAGTGTAATTGCATGGAGATTTGTCAGGAATGTCATGCTCTTATGCGGCGGCTGAGGAATGGCAGGTACCTCTGTTTGTTCGTGGCCATCAACCTCTCACAGATCAACAAGATTACAAGGCGCGGTTCCTTGTTCAACAGTGCATGGCTGCATAACTGCTACCACTTCCCCAAAAAACATATAATGACGGCGCTCAAACAGGGAATCTTATACGTGTGGCGAAAACGGGTGAATGCCCGGTGGTGTCCGGATTCTTAATAGCTCGATCCTTTGTCACGCATTGCAACAGTGAGGCGTGAAGTATACACACGCATATAATATATATATATATATAGACATATATATATATACATATATATATATATATATATATATATATATATATTACATGATATATATAATATATTACATGATATATATTTTTCTTGTTATCA
Source organism: Priapulus caudatus (assembly GCF_000485595.1). Taxonomy (NCBI): domain Eukaryota; kingdom Metazoa; phylum Priapulida; class Priapulimorpha; order Priapulimorphida; family Priapulidae; genus Priapulus; species Priapulus caudatus. The sequence continues at coordinate 562,068 of NW_014577063.1, read as the reverse complement.
CGTAATAAACCCAATCGATACTTTACGATACACACGCAGTAGCTCTTGTTAATTTCCTGCAGTGATTTCCTGTACGAACCATATTATGATGTGTTGTTCAAGTTCAATGCCTTGAAATGTTTTGAATTTGCGCTGGTAGGAATGTAGTGTACTAAGTTGTGTGATTATTTACTCCTGATGTAATGTAGATTATACGCATGAAAAATCAAACTATAGTCAATCACGCTTTTTAGCAAAATTAATGCATATGAAAACGGTTCCCATGACATTTTGTCGCGTTTATAATTGCAGACATCGACGAGTGCGATGAAGGTGAGGACGACTGCGACAAAAAAACTAGCCGATGTGTGAATACAGCCGGCAGTTATGAATGCAAGTGTTTGCGCGGTTACGGTGATTACGAAAACAATGGAACGCATTGCGAAGGTAACATAACGTCATGTACTATCTTTTGATATTATTATTATTTGCACGTTTACGTCTGACAGTGACAATGATAAAGTATAACGTTGACAAATCAAATGTGAACTTTAGTCTTTACCATTAGTCGCGTGGTTAACCGTTATTACTGACTACTGATTACAGGGATCATTTGTCATGCAAAAGGAGTTGTATCGATTGTCATCAACTGCAACTTATGATGCAGAGGCCGGTTCAGGGCCATACATGCTTTATGCTGTTTCTTTGATTCTTTTCAGATATTGATGAGTGTGCAGAAGAGACGGATAACTGTGACAATAATGCTCGCTGCATCAACACGGTTGGAAGCTTTGCTTGCCGGTGCATTACCCCGTTCTTTGTTGGTGATGGAATTCAGTGCTCCGGTAAGGTCACTAAAGAGCAGTGTCCTTTGTGAATGTATGTTGTGGATGTGTCCTGTTGATGTTTTGTGCATTATGTATCTTAATTCCACATTTCTTTTTCCCAATATCTTTTCATTCAACTAAACACTTATTCATTATAAAATTTTTCTCCTCTGAACTGATATAAATAGTGCGTAGTGCATGCTCATACCTACATTAGTGTTGTCGTAAACATATGATATTAAGTGTAGGCTTACATGGCTGAACTAATTTAGAATTATATGGTTCAATGTATAAAATAGATTTCATAAATTGCTTATTTATGAGACATGTTTCTCCAGCCATATAGTGCGTGTCATAAAGTGAGAGTATAACGTGCCAGTAGGTCATGGACCCTAACCAACCAGATTTGCTAACATTAGCATAAACGAAAGTGACTCATGCCTGATTCAATCTGATTTTCCAACCTACTAGGTATTTTCATGTTTTTTCTCACATACCGTACTATTTAAAGTGCAGTACTGATCTATTGTGTGTGTACATCGTTTAAATACACACAACCAGCTAACATTTAGATAAGATTGTGCAATGAACTATTGTTTCTGGGGTTTATTGTGCTGCCACTACTCCAGTGAGATTCTACTGTCATATAGCTGCAGGGCATGATAAGTAAACCAGTGTGTTAACCACTGAACCCCAGAAATAGAGATGAATGACACTGCCTGACCAACAGGTTCTGTCACTTTCACTTCTCTGTCATCACCTAGCTAGGGCCAGGCTGCTGCTCTGTGAGTTGCCGTCTACAGTTTAGGGTAGCAGAAGAGGCATGTTGCTGGGCAGGATGTGAATTCACCTCTGGGATTACACCCGTTACAAGTGTAAGCTCTGCACAACAGGTAGCTGAGTGTAGGCAGGTCCTTATAGGTGCATTGTTAGGGTCATGCTTTGTGTCCGGGAAAGTGAGCGATTTTATTTTGACAAACAGGTGTCTATATCCTCACAGCATACTGCAGTCCATGGGCCAGTAGCAAGAATTTGAGGTTGTTTTGGCTGTTCACCGAACAGGTTCTCACACAGTGTCTCACACTGATTGCTGACTGTAGACAATGAAATAAGTCTCACTCGCCTAATGATACAGGCAACCATCTGAGTTCCTGCTCATGAATATTCCCTGTTTTACACCTTTGTGGTCTACTGTGTTTACACAATCAGCTATATATGAGCTGCTATGGGATAGTTAGAATCTCTGTACAACCATAAAGGATGTTAATAGGATGTTTAGTTGGTTGATTGTATTAATGATGAATAAGACTAGACCTGATCCAATCTAGTATTTTTGATTACAGTTATAAGTTAAGTGTATCACAATTTTCTTAAATGCGTTTGGTAAGACTAATAGTTTGTTTGTTTTTATTTGTTTAGATGTGGATGAATGCACTGAACTAGACTCAAATCCTTGTGGAACAGATAGGATTTGTATCAATATAGATGTTGCACCTGGATACATTTGTGCATGTAGGTCATTCAGTAGTGATGTCACGATCATCGATTATACTCGATCATCGGTTGAACAGTGGCTTGAACCAAGCGCTTAGTGATGTCACGATCATCGATTATACTCGATCATCGGTTGAACAGTGGCTTGAACCAAGCGCTTGGTTATCAAAATACATAATCGATTTCATCGGGAAAAAAAAATTATAAAAAAATCGAAATAAATGTGTTACATTTGTGCATGTAGGTCATTCAGTATCAAGACCATAATTTGATCCCATGTTAAACTAATTTACATGGGTTCCATTTTTAAATGAAATTATTTGGTTGTGCTAACTGGTTTTGATCCGCATCAAGTTTGATGTTAAAATTTAAATCACACATTTTGACATGGATGCTGCGAATGCTAAATTGCAGAGCATGGAAGTGTCAGTATATATAACACAATCACTGATTCAAAAGGAATTTTCCAGGAATGTGCATTTATTTCATGAGTATTACAGAGTCCAATCAAGGGTTGTGTAATACGGTACCCGACATATGTTTACAGTTAGACCTCGATTATCCGAACGAGACGGGCAGGGAGTATTTTGGGCGGATAACTGATTGTTCGGATAACTAATCTGAGCGTAAATCTTAAATCTAAATCCTAAATTATTGATAACATCTGAATAGTGGGTGACCCAACGGGTCACGGGTGGTCTAGTGGCGTATTAAATATTCACAGAACCTTGAGATCTTGTTCGGATAATTGATGTTCGGATAACCGAAGTTTGACTGTATAGGATTAGACTAATGCACACACATGAAATGAGTGTATATGAGTGACCATAATGTTATTTGTAAATTCCTGTGTCATTGTAGCGGGAGGAGATAGTTGTTAACAATCTTATCCCTTGCCTTTGTAGCTGACACAGACGAATGTGAGAAAGACAATGGAAGATGCCCAGACGATTCTATGTGTGAGAACTACATTGGCGGCTTTCGTTGCCTTTGTGACAAGCCAGGTTACCACACAGATGGCTTCAATGAAACCTGCACAGGTAGATGCTTTGTGGCAGTGAAAGCACCAATAATTAATTTCTTTTTGCTGTAAACGTACTTGCCCATCATAAATGGAGCCTGGCCAACCATTGTGTTAGCCTGAACATTCACTATATATAAATAAGATGATATATGCATATTACTAGATTATATGTTTTAGCAAATGGAGAAAAATGGAGATCTCTATTATGTACTCTTGATATTAACAAGTAAGAGTAAACAAGTAACAAGTTAACAATCGTGCATTTTATGGAGTATGTAGAGCTGCGATTTACAGGTGAGAATTCTGTACTGCCACCATAACTTAGCAGTGTGAGTGATTTTCAGATATTGATGAATGCAAAATGAACGTGACACTATGCGATCCTAATGCCTTTTGCTTCAACACCGATGGCAGCTTCTTTTGTGAATGTGCGGCAGAGTTCTGGAGAGGCAATGGGATTGTTTGTTCTGGTAAGGCTTGACCTGCTGCAGTTTAACATTCAAGGTCCTGTTTTTTTAGCTCAGCTGACGAAGTCAGATGCAGCTAGTAGAATCGCATGATTGTCTGTCCGTGCGTCCGTCTGTCAATAGTTTTGCACAAATCTTAACCGCTCGGCGTACGGTCTTGATATTCGGGACATCGTGGGGATCGCAAAAAGGACTCGGGATGTCGAATTTGGGGGGGTCAAGGGTCAAAGGTCAAGATGTGTCAATGGAGGGGGAATATTTTCCCCTTAACTTAAGGTATAGGAGGAAATACGGAATTATGGCACAAATCTCAACGGCTCGACCTACGCTCTTAATATTCGATGTATAGTGTGATGGGGAGGAAACCCATCACTAGCGCGAAATTGGAGGTTACAAATCAAAGGGCAGTGGGGGAAAGGTCGGATATCAGACATTTTCTGAGGGCCTGGTCTAACGGACCGAGTGCAAAACCTTTTTGTTTCAGCGGTGACCTATCATTTTTATCACTTTATTGAAAGGACCATGAAATCTACTTTCCGCTGACGTGCGAAGAGTAAGTGTCTGATAACCTTTTGACCCTCAAAGGAGGGTTAAACATGGATTTGTTGACTATTAACAAAGGACTGAACTGCTTTTGCTATTAGAGCCCCCTCCACCTGCCCCTCCCCCACCCTCCCCCTCGACCCTTCCCCCACCACCACCACTACGCTCGACGCATATCCATGATAACGTTAATATAGCGAAGTCATTAAAGTTACACAGCTGTATCTTTATTACTGTACTACCAGTAGGTATAGCAAAGCCTATCATAGATTTTAGATCTGTATTAATAGTATCCTAGATATATGCTCTGAGCGCGAACGCGGTGGCAGGAGGGCGCACTTGATTTGGTTGCCAGTGAGTTTATCAGAAGAATACCTGGCTACAGTACACGTCAGTTGAGCGCTGTCGCTCTGTGGCACTTGTTTTGTAATTTTCATGTAACGTGATGTGGATTTCATAATGACTTGTAAAATGGACAAACAGCGGTTCTCGACTGTGTTTCATTGTAATGACTGTTCTACAAGGCTGCAGCTATAATATATATTAAAGGACCAGTCCTAGTGGTTACAATCTGATTTACACCTTTTGTAAATCGAAATCTATACAATCACCCTTTTTTATTCATAATTTTTTTTAATCTTTTAGATGTCAATGAATGTTTGGAGGGAAATCCTTGTGGACAGAATCAGGAATGTGTCAATATTGTGGGTCCTCCTGGTTACAAGTGTAACGTCATTGGTAAGTAATTTGCACATGTAGCTTATAGTTTATGAAATGTGAATTTTAATTTCTAGTTTAATATGCCAGGTGTAGGTTTGCCTTTCTATTGTGTGTTGTGAAATTTATTAAATGATTGATACTATAATGTAACGTATTATAGCTTACTGTAAATTATAGAAAGTTCTTTCACGTTTACGCTAACTCATTCATTTGTTTACCTTAAAGAATGTTTTCAAAAATTTTAGGTGATATTTTTGCAGGCCTTTTAAGTAAATCACGTGACCTCTTGCCTGCTTGTGCTTGACCTGCCTTTTCACATGTATCTACCTTTTAAATTTTTGATATATATATTTTTCTCCCTAATATGTGATGTTTTTTGTGCCAACAGATGAAGATGATTGCAGATTGAATGAGGATATTTGCAATGAAAATGCAGTGTGTTCTCAGATTCAGGAAAGGAATATAGACACCTATAGATGCAGTTGTCTTCCAGGTTATACTGGAGATGGAATCAATTGTCGTGGTGAGTGCAAGATTTTTATTACCCGCACAGTTTTTATATAAAGTGTGGTCCTGCTATTGAAATTATAATTATGGTGTTAATATTATTAATTAATAGTCGTAATAATTATACTAAATACAAAAGTATAATATAATATATTATCTTAAATATAACAGGTATGTAATATGTAAATTTATATACATGTTAAAAATGTTTTGATATATTACGATTTGACTCCGGTGTATTTTGACATGCAGTAAACGATCAATCTATCCTTGGCCTTGGTCCTGATCATGAAGGGTTGGGGTGCGATACACTTCCATTTTAATTCACGCTGAGGGGCTTGATCTCCCTATATTTTCTGAGCTAAATTAATTGCGCTAACAATAGGTGCCCAGCTGACACATAACGTTTCCACAACGTTGCTAGAATATTGTAGTTTGGTTATGTCAGGAATAATGTGTCTGGTGTCTGATGGTGTACTGCCCCGTTTGCACTTTGATATCTGTTATAGCTGTTATATCTCGTCGTTGCAGATGTTAATGAATGCAAGAATGAACACGTTTGTGATGTCGAGACCTCTACCTGTGAGAACACGGATGGCAGCTTCTTGTGCGCGTGTAATGTTGGATACAAATCCGATCCTAACGATGACACACAATGTAGAGGTAAATTCACAACTTTTTAAATTCAACACGGGAATATTACAGTTGTTCATGTTGTTCGTTTGAGACTTAGATTTGGTGAAATGGAGCAGATAATTTATGGACAGCTCATCGGACTTAGACTGAATATTAACAGCTTACATGGCTTAGGCCCTTATTTTTCATACATGTGGAAATTTATCACATATTGATAGGTGATATCTAATATTGAATCTAATCTATTGCATGTCTAAACTTTTAGATTCGAATGAGTGTGCAGTGGGTATGTCGTACTGTCAACCTGAGGCCGAGTGCGAGAATTTGGTGGGAAGCTTTGAATGCCACTGTAACAAGAAAGGCTTCGAGGGTGATGGGGAGTACATGTGTAGTGGTGAGTATGATTGTGATCACTGTGATCAGTGTGATGATGTTCATTAGAATGATGACCTTGATTAAAATAACATTTATGGTGTATCGATTAGGAAGTTTTTAAGGAGGATTGGAGAACTATTATGACGAAAATTATATGGAAAAGATTGATATCGTTGATATCGTCAATATTGATATTGTTGATATCGAAAAAATGTTTAAAAATACTAAAAAACTTCATAAAGGAATCTTAAGTGAGACCCCTGCAAAAATAGCAATTGTACGCATGAATGCACACGCACACTTACAATCAGCCTTTACAAATACATGCATATCTTCCCCTATAGTGAAGCAGTTTTTTTTATACTATTGGCAGACATGGATGAGTGTTCAACTGGCCTTGCAAGCTGTGACATGTATTCTACAATCTGTCGGAACTCTGATGGGAGTTACAGCTGCGACTGCCAACCAGGATTTAACCGAGTTGATCCATCCACTTGTAAAGGTTTGCATTTGATAGCCCAGATCTATCTGTATACGGGCAATACCTAAATTTTAGACTGAATATATTCTTTTTTTAAACTGTCTGTTTAGACATGTTAGATATGCGAAGTTAGCACGAAAATCTTCAAAGTTTTTCATTCCTCCCTTTAGATATTGATGAGTGTAATGTTGGATTGGACAACTGTGACCCACAGAAAGGTCACTGCCTGAACATCATGGGTAGCTTCCTATGCACGTGCATTAGGCCATACTGGACTGGAGACGGTGTTCACTGCTCTGGTGGGTTGCTTTTGCGATTAAAGCTTTGCGCATAAGAGAATTGGTTGTTAAGACAATGCTTGGGCAAGCGTAGCATAATTGCAGCTAATATATTTCAATGATATATGAGTAGTTGTATCACTCTTGCTCTTCGTGCATCTTGCTTCTGCAGATTGTCTTGCTCGGCATTTTCCTATAGCGTTTTATTTTTCACTCGCTCATGCTTCAGTCTCTAACCTCTTTCCTCCTTCCATATCTCTTTTGTGTTCATTCTAACAATAGCAGCAATTTTTCAGTCGTATGCTAAATCCCTCACACATCCTGGTTCATGACACTCTCGCCCTGCCTATCCTTAGTAAATCCTTTATGAACGTCTTCACTGTTTGTTAAATATCGCTTGCACTGACCCCAGACGTGGACGAGTGTGAGCTAGGCGAGCACGTGTGTGACCCGGATACGACTACTTGTGAAAACATGGACGGCAGCTTCAAGTGTGCCTGTAACGAGGGTCACCGACGCCTCAACCGCACTCACTGTCCAGGTATGTCAAACATGCTGTCCATGTATGTAAAACGTGCTTGCAAGCTATGTAAAGCGTGCTGTCCAGGTATGTCAAACGTGCTGTCCAGGTATATAACACATGCTGTCCAGGTATGTCAAACGTGCTGTCCAGGTATGTCAAACGTGCTGTCCAGGTATGTAAAAAGTGCTGGCCAAGTATGTAAAAATGTGCTGTCAGGTATGTCAAACATGCTGTCCAGCTATGTAAAACGTGCTGTCCAGGTATGTAAAAATGTGCTGTCCAGGTATGTCAAACGTGCTGTCCAGGTATGCCAAACGTGCTGTCCAGGTATGTCAAACGTGCTGTCCAGGTATGTCAAACGTGCTGTCCAGGTATGTCAAACGTGCTGTCCAGGTATGGAAAACGTGCTGTCCAGGTATGTAAAACGTGCTGTCCAGGTATGTCAAACGTGCTGTCCAGGTATGTAAAACGTGCTGTCCAGGTATGTAAAACATGCTGGCCAGTCGTCTTCTGATCCACGTCATCTACGCTGGTTTGTTACTGGAGGAATATCGCATGTCTCATTTAAGTCTGATGTCGCATAATTATATTTCCTAGTCTATTTAATTAATTCAGCGGTTTGATTTTGCATTTTCCACGTAAGTTGAAGTGACAAGCATTTACTCAACTTGTTATCTAGGTATTTGCAATTAGTAGTTATACCAGTCTGGGTTTATAAGAAGCTGTACAATATTTTTTGGCAATTTGTGTAAATATTCGGCTGAAGAAATTAATTGAGTTGTGATCATGATTCATTATGCATGTACAATGATAGTGGTGCAAACTACTGTTCAATAAAATAGTACCCATCAATGCCTACAACTAGAATGCACAGAATGTATAGAAATTTCTCGGTTTATTTTTTTGATTTCTCATTGATTTGTACGTGGGACAACTTTCCTTTCGTTAAGAGACTGACCATCTCACGTATGCTCTGTAGCAACCATAAATATGTTGACACTATTGCGGATTTTATGTGACTGTGAGGGTTCACCACTCCCTAGGTCTGTGATAGACAGCGTATTTGGAAGAGAGTGATTCCTTTCTTTGTCTAGTGGATATTTGCTGTAATGGATAATAGTACCATAGAGCAGAAACAGGTATACTCGGTATGTAAATTGATCTGCTGGATCCATTACAGATGTAAATGAGTGTGATATGGCTGCACGCCAGAGATGTGACAGTCACAGTACACGCTGTGTGAACAGCGAAGGCTCCTTTACTTGTGAGTGTATCGAAGGCATGGAGCGATTAGACATCTCCACATGCAGTGGTGAGTGCATTTGCTGTTAGTGCTTTTACACTGTAATTGGCAATTGCTAGATGCAAGTTTATGTTCATGATGTTATATTCATTATAAGCTTAATCTGTGATAGCCAACCCTCTTGTTTTTATTATAGTAGTTGTGTTATGTTGGATGATTTTTTAATTATCTTATTATTTTTTTAAATTACCATGAAGAAAGAAGAAAATCCACATATTTGTGTATAAAATTAAAATGATGAAAATCACCAATTGGGAAAAAATGCTAATAGCAGGCACATGTGAAAACTATTGTATAGTGCTCTATAAAGTTTTATTTATAGATGAACACGTAAGTTGCCTGTTTCAGACTTTGATGAATGTGAACTGAAGTTGGATAATTGCAACAAAGATGCAGAATGCACTAACATAGAGGGAAGTTTCCTTTGTGGTTGTTCGGCTGGTTTTGCTGGAGACGGAATTGTTCTCTGTGATGGTGAGTTGTGTCTATTTCACCATAACTGGCTAATAACTTAGTAAATGATAGGTGAAGCCAAGTACCTGTATAAAATCGAATGTGTTGATAACTCGTCATCCGTCAACTGGTCTAATAATTTCTACTGTCACTTATATATTAGTTTAACTGTAATAACAGTGTAGCATGTGAACAAAAGCAGTCTGTGGCAAATATTACCAATGTGTAAATAATGTTAAGGGGTGGAACCATTAAATGTTAAAAGGGAATAACACTGGGAGTTTGTAAGCACAAAATGACATCTGAGCAATGTGGAGTGTGGGATAGATATTAGGAAAAAAATTACTTGCAAACAATGTGTTAGGTGGGAATGTCACAAGGCTGGAATGTCACGAGAGTTATGTTATCTGTTATGTGTAACGTCTATTAATTCTGTACAGATACGAATGAGTGCGAACTTGACGGAGAACACTGCGACCTAAGGACTAGTGAATGTAAGAACGAGGTTGGAAGCTACAGGTGCCCGTGCCTGGGCGGATTCACAAGAGTTGATGAAAAGGCTTGCAGAGGTAGGTTTGCCAAAATATTTCAGTAGTTGAGCAATGTTTAGTGATGAATGTTTCTGTTGAAACTTAAATCATATTCCTTTAATATATGTTCGAAGAGAATTTAATATAATACCTTGTTAGTTCTTGATCTGGTTTTCTTAAGTAGCAATATTCACAAGAGAAAAGGGTATTTGTCATTTTTTGGGCAGTGTATAACGGTAGTATATGTGGAACATGGTGGTAGTTTTGTGTATTTGGTGTAATGCCGGTTGTGGTTATAACTATAGTATGACATCTTACCATTGCTATTGCAGATTTTAACGAGTGCAGTGCAAATGTGGATCTGTGTGACGCTATCTCAACAAGCTGCTCTAATACACAGGGTTCATACGATTGCCCTTGCCTGCCAGGATTTGATCGAGTGAATAGAACCCATTGTAAAGGTAGAACAAATTTCTCCATAAGGTTTGCCAATTATAGCCACGTTCACACGTAGCAAGAAATTTAGTATTTAGTGTTCACGAGGCAAAATGCGCGGTCCAAGAAATACGGAATCTAAATAGATTCGGTATTTGTTGAAATACGCGGCTTCCCAGATGCCGAATTATTTGCCGTGCTTGAGAAATTCCGAATCTTTTGGACCGCGCATTTCTCTCGTGTGAACGCTAAATATCGAATTTCTGAAGCCGCGTATTTTATAGACTGGTCCGCGCTTGACAGTTTTAGTGTAACGCGAGTGGAACTGTCGAGCGCGGACCAGTCTACGTATTTTATCGGCAGTTGGTGCGCATTGCATTGTTTATTTCGCATTGTTTGCTTGATTGTTTGCTTGGACGCATTGTTTTTTTTCAGTGTATTAAAGCAGCTCGCAGCTCGCAAATACGGCATTTCTGGAGCCGCGAATCAGCGTGTGAACGCTCGGTCGCGAATTTGTCTCAGATTCGGTATCTCGCTAATACCGTATTTCATAAATACGGAGTGTGAATGCAGCTAATATACGCGCCATAATATTAAAATGCTCTGTGAGGATAACATGTCTTAAATATTCCTGAACGTATTTCATCACGTGAATGGTGCTTATACAAAATTTGTGTAAAAAAACCAAACTCATTTTGGAAGACATTTCACGAAATTTGATGCTTGATGTTTTAAATTATGTTTTAAATTAAAAAAAACATGTTGTCATGGACATCTGTAAATCGCATAATTTTGTATAATGTCCTGTTTTCAGATTACAATGAGTGCGAGGAGAACAAGCATAACTGCCATAAAGAAGCTAAGTGTCGAAACGAAGAGGGTAGTTTCACCTGCGACTGTGAGAAAGCAGGATATGTTGGTAACGGCGTGGAGGCTTGCAGCGGTGAGTGCAGAGTGCCGCACAATTCGGAGTGATTGTTTGAAGCCATGGAATGGGTAGTAATTAATGGTGCCATCTGTGATTGTGTCCCTGGTTGTGTGGTCGGTTTTAGTGTTACAAACTCAATATCTGCCTGTTATAGTGTGTGACTGGCTTGTTTGGCATGAATTTCAAGCTTATGTAAGATATATATGTGTGAAAAGCACATCTTGCAGGTATAAATGAGCAACTAACAGCGAACATGCTATATTTGATGGACTTAGAGCAATATGTGCTAAACAGTTATGGCACACAGCATTATTGTCTGCTGGGCAAAAGCTTATAGTTCTCAAAAAGAGAAGGTGAGGGGGAGAGAGGGAAAGACTAAGATAAACCACCACGCAGAGATGGCATGAACACACGCATAAGGTTACACGGCTACTAGATTAAATGCTATATGGTTGTGATTTTGCTGATGTTTTCGCCGTTCGAGCAGACGTCAATGAGTGCACCCTGGGTCTGGACAAGTGTGACGATGATACGACCTTGTGCCGTAACGTGGATGGTAGCTACGACTGTCGCTGCCGTAAAGGGCATAGTAAGGTGAACGACACATACTGCAAAGGTGAGTTTGCTTCTTTCTCCATTCATGTTCGCTTGTTTTACAATCGTTTTCGTTCTAAGTATCGGGTGTTATGGACTGTCTAGTTTATTCTTTGATTACTATGTTTTTCGTGCAATCTTACAAGATAACAGACTGCCACTGTCGCGAGGAATTGTAAGTCGAGAGTTTTGAGACGTGATCATGATGGACGTCGCTTTGTTGTTGTTTTCAGATAATAATGAATGTAAGGAGAACACGGACGACTGCAACGAATCATCAACGCGATGCGTTAACACGGTGGGAGCGTACAGGTGTGAATGTTTACGTGGCTTCAGTAATGACACGGCCACCGCATGTGCAGGTGAGTTCAGGTTTCTGTAGTGTAGTCAATGTGTTGTGGTTTACTTACTGCAATCTTTTATATAAGCACACTTTATCACAGTATGGTCTATACAACACTTATATGGTCTATACAACGGTAATAATAAACATCCGGATCTTAGAGCTGGTGTGATGAGCAGAAAGAGACTTGTTTAGTTGAGTGTCCAGAGGCAAGAGCCCACAACACTATAGTTTCCACCTGGTTGGCCTTAAAAAATCTTGTTTTCTATAACCTGGCCGCGAATCCATCAATGTCGCCAGAGCTAGGAATATGTCATCAGTCGTTATTGATGAATAATTAAACTTGTTACGTCTTCAAGCAAAGTATCTGTTAGGAATGGCTTTCAATTCAACGCCAGTTAAATTTCCAAGCAGGGATAAAAGTCACTGACTATGTGTTTCTATTTTGCCCTGCAACATGGATCATGCTGGTTTCTGAAATCATATATAATATTTAAGTTAAATGGGGCTTTGATACCTGAAATCTTAAAAAAACGATAAATCGGTGTAGGATTTCAGTTTTTAGATGCCACTGATATAATAGCACCATTAATCCATGCAGATCTTTTTATTTGCGGCTTTGCCATTGTACTGTCGTGTGTTCACAGACATCAATGAGTGCGTGCAAGGTTCCAACAAGTGCCACCCAGATGGCGAGTGCACAAACACGTTTGGTAGTTACAAGTGCTCCTGCAATCATCTAGGCTATAGGGGCGATGGAATGGCTACCTGTGATGGTGAGCATTAATCTGATTTCATATGTGACGGTGCCGATTGCCGGGCAAAGAGCATTGTGTAGAGTTTTGCATCAAAGTCGAACTGTATTCCGTGATGTTTATATTTTTGATGGCTTCGAACTATTTTTTTGCACAATTTTCTGCGGTTCTGAGGAAATGTTTTTAATGATGTACGTAGCAGTTTCTTTTTCTTTCAGTAATGAATCACAAGCACTATTTTTCGTTGATGTGTTCAGAATGCTAGAATGCACAGCAGCACTTCTTTTTGTGTGCAGATGAAACGTGCTGTTTAAACGATTACTGATTTCTCAACGTTGCGCATGTTGTAGATGTGGACGAGTGTAAGGAGAAAACTGATGATTGTGATGAAGAGACAACAGTGTGTGCCAACCGCGATGGTAGCTTCGCCTGTCTGTGTAAGGCTGGACTTGGAAGACAGAATGACAGATCTTGCATGGGTAAGATGAATACTCAATATGTTTAATATGCTGCCAGTTGTGTAACTCTAGACTTTAAATGTCTGTTGATGGTACAATTCAATAATATTATACTTACGATATATATCTTGTCTGTTAAATCATAAAATTATTTTAGCTAGTCTGGACTGTTGCTTGTAACTTGTTGATGTTGCTGTCTGCATGGAGTTTTGACTTTTAATCTGCACTGCTGTAGCATTTGCCATGTTACATCTGTGGGTGTACCTCCTAGTGTGCAGTAATTATGCGTAAATATTAAAATCTCTGTTGTTATATCGCAGATGTAGATGAGTGTGCTGACCTTCTAGACTTCTGTCATGAGTTTGCGACCTGTGAGAACACCTTTGGTGCCTACAGATGTCTCTGTGAACAGCAGGGCTATACAGGGGATGGCATAGAAGAATGTAGTGGTATGGAATGTTGCATGATCAGTTACAATTTTGTTTCGCGTTGCATATTTTCATTGATATAGACATGTTTATATCTTCTAAAATTTTAAATTAACAGTAGTTGAGGTGTGGATGTTGGGTCGCAGAGTACGTTTTACATAGATACTTTGGTGCATATGCATATATATTGTATACAAACTTTAGTTTGTTGTCTATAGCTTAATTATTTTCTCAGATATAAATGAGTGCTCTGCTGATACACATGATTGCCACCTAGCAAGTGCAGAGTGTGAGAACTTTGATGGCAGCTTCGGTTGCATCTGCAAACTTGGATTCAAGGTTTACAATGATACAACTTGTGAAGGTAGGTGGATGTAACTCATTTGATGAACTTGTCTTGAGTGAGAAAATGTCCTGTCTGCGTTATGCTATTCTTGGTAAGGTTTACTATAAGTAAGACCATTGTCTTTCACGCTTGTAGTACTCAGTTTATTCTTGTTACTTAATATTCTGTTTTTCTGAATCTGGCCATACATAAGCAGATGATTGTAATGTAATTTGAATTTTGCTTTGCTATTCTAGATTTCAATGAGTGTGAGGAGGAAGATGATCATGATTGTGAGACAACTACATCTCGTTGTGTTAACACAGAGGGCAGTTATGTTTGCAGGTGTCTGTCTGGATACAAACGTGTGGACAGTAGAAGTTGTCTTGGTACGGAATTTCACTAGTAGATGTTTGTAATTTAACACTTCATTATTCTTACATACGTACATTATTCTCCGGTTGCGTTTCCTCGATTCAGCATTTACTTGATAAAAGCTCTGGTGTTTTATTAAGAAGATGTTCCATTGCTTTTTTTCCAGATATTGATGAATGTGAGATAGGTACAGACATGTGCGATTCCACTAGTACTAGGTGCAGGAACACTGATGGCTCATACGACTGCAGATGCAAGAGTGGATTCAGCAATGGGAACAGAACGCACTGCATAAGTACACACTATTCTCTAACATTCTTTAGGGATGAAACGTAAAACTGAAGAGCGTATCATTTAGCTGCAATATATTGTAAATATAGGAATGAGCCACATATGGTATGCAAAGTTGTGACCACATGCGGTGATGTTCTGTATGGTATGTTGTAGGCAAATCTTCAGTAATGCATAATAATAGTGACTATACACATTTGTGAAAAAAGAATAGGCTGCTTTTATCATGCGTAATTGACTCCAGTTGCTGCAATTAACTCCCTCCCAGTCCGTTCCCTATCCGTCCACAAACGACATTGCCTTCTGAAATTCCCGGGGAGAACCCTTTATAAACTAGTATATTCTACGTCAGCATTAAATCCCTGCCATCTGCAGATGAGGACGAGTGTGCGGACGGAACTCATACTTGCCATGAGGTTGCCGAGTGTCGCAACACAGTGGGCAGCTACAGTTGCGAGTGCGATCGCCCTGGCTACGGTGGAGACGGCGTGGCAGACTGCAGTGGTGAGTGGCGGGGCTATGTTCTAGGCTAGGTCCAGACCTGTCACTTAAGGCCCCCGCACATGGTGCGCATTCGGCGCTGCGCAATATCTATCATGTTTGATTTTTCTGGCTCAGCGCTGTTGGCGCGCGCCGAATGCGCACCGTGTGTGGGCTGGTTTACGTGCGCAGATGGCGCACGCGTTTAGCTCAGCGGCGTTGGCGCGCACCGAATGCGCACCGTGTGCGGGCTGGTTTACGTGCGCAGATGGCGCACGCGTTTAGCTCAGCGGCGTTGGCGCGCACCGAATGCACATCGTGTGCGAGGGCCTTTACACTTCCTTTGTTTTTCTCGTGCAGTGTGAATACGTGCACACATTTTTACATTAGATTTTGTTCACCCGAGCAGTAATGTTTTAATTGATCGCATAAGCTATTACGCATTAAAAGTCGCTATGATGTGGATATAATCATCGCAGGTGTGTACTATTACGCACATGGCAAGGACCTGTCCAGTTTTATCTCTAGCACTTAGTTGATGGCATATATTAAACCGTCTATATATCATTAGGATAGGATTGTATAGACAAGGTTTGTATAGTATAGTATAGGATATATCACACGTAGTGATTTACTTCTGTATACATTGAAAGTAATATTTTGATTGTTTGTTTTAAAATATGAGTATTAGATAGCGACATTGTCTTATTAGTGAGAATATAACACAGGTAAAGCACTGATTAATGAAGATGAAATTAGTATGTGGTGGTATATATACTTATACATTGGCACTCACGCTAGGTTACTTTTATATGTTGTATGCCTGTAACTAATCACGTTTGTAAAATGGCTTCATACAGACATCAACGAGTGCATCGCAGAAACACATCTCTGTGATCTCGAATCGACTAACTGCGAGAACAGAGATGGAAGTTACGTGTGCTCATGCTTGGACGGCCATGATCGTCTAGACAATAGAGCATGCCTTGGTGGGTTTTGTCACGATAAAGTGTAGATGATTCGTTGTTATTTGCAAAATGCTTACGTACATATAAATTATGCATACCCATATTCACGCACACACACTTGAATTCATATTGGCAAACATGGCACAACTTACGTAGAAAAGCAATTAACAAATAATACTTTTAATACAGTCACTATGAGATAACAAATGTATCTAGGGATCGATATATATAATTATATTTACCTTACTTATATATACCTATATGTCTTACATATACTGCTTGTATTGCTACAAGAAATAAAAGTAAATTAAGTATAGAATCACTGTTTATAACAACATGAATATTTACAAGACACTAGTATGAAAACAAGATAGACTCGAGATAAGAACTTATATTTATAATAAGTTATTATATTATTATAATATATTATAACTTATGTTATATACATTGTGTCTCTCTAACCTGTGGGATCTTATTTTATTCCCTTTATGTGCTTTCAGACCGTAACGAATGCGCCGTGAAAAATGGTGGCTGCCACAGAGATGCCGCATGTGTAAACATTCGTGGTGGTTTCTTTTGTGAATGCGATAAGCGAGGCTATGTAGGGGATGGAAAAGCTACATGCAGCGGTAAGTTTGTAAACACAATATGGCTCACACACATGCACAAGTTTCCATAGAAGTGTATCTATGTGTCTTAACCAAAGCTGTGCACTCACTCAATTCCTTTTTTTTTGCAGCGAAGTACGTGTGACCAGTTTATATCATGTAGTGATTTCCTCGTCTAATGCTAGGCATCTCTGCTTGCAGATATTGATGAGTGTGAACTTGAGCTGGACAGGTGTGATGATGATACGACTGTGTGTCAGAACAGAGATGGCAGCTACCGATGCTCCTGCACCTGGGGTCACACCCGCATAAACAGCCGGCTGTGCAAAGGTGAGTAAGACGAGCGACATCAGGAGCGTATAATGACAAAAAATTTGTCATTATACGCTCCTGGCGACATGTATAAGGCTAAGCTCATCGAGTTTAAACTTTGCCTCAACAAGCACTCCCATTACTGTAAACTGGCATGATTCAGTAATATAATAAGTGCTGCTGGGAAGCTCAATTCTGAAAGAAGATGGTTATGTTGATGATATTTTACAAGCTGTGTTACTGTAATGCTGAATCTTAAGCACGTTGTATTTACCAATCAGAAGCATCCCTACACTGTAAAGTGGTTCTTTCTGTAGCTTTCCTGAGTGAGAATAGATGTCGAGTGATCACACGCATTTATTAGCATTACTTTACAGCTTTTAGCTCATAAGAAATAAGAAATGAATGAAGAGCAAGAAATAAATGTAATTTGTTGTTTGTTGCAGACCAGGATGAATGTGCGTTGGGAAGAGACGATTGCATGGATGTTGCTGAATGTGTGAACACTGTTGGAAGCTTTATGTGCCGGTGCAATGTAGAGGGTACAGTACACAGATGCTATGATCCATTACTCGTGTTACCACAAGAATGAATCGTAAATAAATACGATCCATCATAACTGAACATTTAAAAAACAGATTATAATACACAATTTATAGTGATATTATAATCTGTTTTTTTTTTAATATACCACTGTGTAGCTATTACTGTAAACTGACATGATTCACAGTAAGTGCTGCTTGTAAAGAAGCTCAAGTCTTAAAGGAGATGGTTATCCTGGTCTTTAGTATAGGTACTACTTTGTCAAACAGTATAGGATGCCATGCAGAATGTATTTCTGACTGTGCGTGGGTGTTTTACTGTTGTGTATAGGATATGGTGGTAATGGAGTGGACACATGCAGTGACATTGACGAGTGTGATTCAGGACTCAACAGTTGCCACGAAAATGCTCTCTGCGTCAACAGCGATGGCAGTTATGCCTGTAATTGTGATAAAGCGGGCTACAGTGGAAACGGAATCGACGATTGCACTGGTAGGTAGAAAAAAAGCTGTAAAGGAACACAAATGTTGCTCCTTGTTAGCGTAATTGTAACCATATGTACGCGCTTATATGTACTAAATGTACTATGTGACACGTTGATGAAATGAGCGGTAAAAAATATTCTGTTTTTGTTTGTTCAAAGATCTGAACGAGTGTGAAGAGGGGGTAGCCGCATGTAATGGAGAGAGCACTGTGTGTGAAAACACGGATGGAAGTTACAGCTGCGAGTGCATTGAGGGCCATCAGAAATTGAATGCCAACACTTGTGAGGGTAAGTAAGCTGTACTGTGTTGTTCGTTGAGCCTTTTATTCTATTTTATGTACGGAGATTCCTCACAGAATGTCTGGACAGATGTGGCCTCTACCTTCACAGTTATTGGCAGAACTGATCAAATTATATGCAATTGAACAAAATATTTTTTGCCAGTGTACAATTTTACACCATCTGCTGTGGCCTTCTCAAACTTTGTTTGCATTTGTTTCATATATTTGTAGATATAGACGAGTGTGCCAGCAGCGACTTGAACCGTTGCCATGCCAACGGTCGCTGCGAGAACACAGTCGGCAGCTACAAATGCTCCTGCAACAGAAAAGGTTATCGAGGAAACAGCATTGACACGTGTGACGGTGAGAGAATAATCGTTCTCCATGACATGATATGTAGCAACTCGATGGGGGTAACAGTACAGTAGAAATTGTAAGCTCATGTGCTCAGGGTCCTTGCAAGCCTGTGTCATTCTAAAACCTGTAAAGGAGACCGGATGGGAGCGTAAGTTCTGCCGTGTTCATTTCAGACATTGACGAATGTGAGGAGGGCAGGGATAAGTGTGACACCGAGACAAGCAACTGTGAGAACACGGAGGGCAGCTTCCGCTGTGCGTGCCTGGATGGCTTCACACAACACAACGATACCAGCTGTGATGGTATGAAGCTCAGAAGATCTTTTCTCTCGTAACACGGGCGATAGTGCTGCACAAAGCTACGTTAATACTCATTCATGTTATGTGCGGTAGTACACTGCTCTTATATGTTAACAATAACGTTAATGATTTCTAGTTTAGGGTTAGGCACATATCTTGTATCTATTTATATGAATTGAATGCAGTAAGTAATATCTATGGTAGTGAACGTGTTGTGCCTCATCTGTTGTCTTATGTTGATTTTTTGCAAATTCAGATATTGACGAGTGTAGGGGAGACAATGGAGACTGTCATCGCAATGCGTTCTGTTTCAACACGTTTGGCAGCTACATCTGCCAGTGTGTCACTCCATTCTACCGGGGCAATGGAAAAACTTGTGACGGTGAGTGCAATGTACCCAAATGCTATGCTAAGATCATTTATCCAGCAGCGTTGTTTTTTTGCAATGTATAGTCAAATCTGTGTAACTCTTATGAAATCCATGAAAATAGATTAAACATGGTTACATTTCATACTGATAAGAGGTGGTGTAACAGTTAATGATGTGCACATTCTAAATAATTTAATTAACAGACGTGGACGAGTGTGCAGAAGGGGAACATGACTGCGACGGCAGAACAGCAACATGTGGGAACTCGCCTGGCGGGTACGAATGCGGCTGTCTCCCTGGATATTCTCCATACAACCTCACAACCTGTACAGGTAAGGCCATAATAAAAATATTGTTTGTTTGCCCTCACCTGACCGACCCGCCAAAAAGGGGCCGACTCAAACAATTTTATTTATCTCTCCCATTCTTTTTTTTTTTTACAAATTGTATCACTGCATGTACATTATATAAATCTGTAGGCAATACATTATAATATGTACCAAGCAAAACAAACATTCAACATAAAAGATATCTCCACACAAGCACACCCGGGCATGTAGACACCATGCTGAATTTGTAAAAAGACCCCCCTCAAAAAATAAAAAAATAAAAAGCCTACCTACCTACCCAAACTTTTCAGCCTGGGTCGGATAGATTTTTTTAATTGTGGCCTAAGTGATCGACCGTGTAACACAGAAACCACGATCTCCCATTTTCCTTCTGCGAGTACATGCACCTATCGTGTGCTCTGCCACTCTATAGTAGAGTAATATACCAGCCCATATAAACCCGTTTAGCGATAAAAACACTCGAAATAAACGTTTGCTATCGTTCCCAGATATCGACGAGTGCACAGAAGGTGCGAACGCATGCCACATGGATGCCACCTGCACGAACACCGAGGGTGGATACACGTGCAAGTGCGACCGTGAGGGATTCAGTGGCGATGGAGTCGATAGGTGCAGCGGTGAGTTGGTTTCTCAACACCCGTGGTTTGCGTACTCCCTACCAATTATTGCTCTGTTAGATGCCTGCCGATGTGCATATTGTTTAATGCGGCAGCCGTATGTAGAGTTGTTACACATATTTTTGATGATGGGACTTAATACTCTAGACATGTATGCACATATACCGATATGTAAATCCCTTCGCTGTCATATAATGTTTGTTACAATGTCACTTTTATTATGGTATCTAGCAGGGGTAAAATAGGACATGTCATGTTACCCGAAGGCTTAGTAAGGTAAGGTTTTGTAGTAGCCGATTATGGTTTTTCAACTAGCCTTAAAAGCAGATGTCGATAGTGGTTGACGCGGAAATTGTTGATGACTCACGAAATCGGCTTCCGAGAGCTTTCTGAAGGTATTGTGGATGAATGGACGCATTAATATTCCCATTAATCATACACTGAAATATATCCGAAAAACGGGCGGAATTACGAAGATTGGTCTTGGAATTGTTTACATGC
>NW_014577063.1:537467-540559 GCF_000485595.1 Priapulus caudatus | reverse complement strand
CCACCACCACCACCACCACTACAACCACCCCTAGATTAATTGCATGCTTTTAGCTTGCAGTGCTTTTTTTGTATGCTTTTATGTCAAATTTCATTGAATTTTCCATGCAAACACTATATTTTGCAAGTCACTGACCTGTTTCAGATAGGAACGAGTGTCTTCTGGAGGCAGACAACTGCGAGCCAACCTCAACAGTATGTGTCAACACTGCTGGCAGCTTCAGGTGTGACTGTCAGAATGGCTTCCTTCTCGGATCAAATCCCACTGTTTGCGAAGGTGAACATTACTATGGTTACAGATGCAAATTGCTTGTACTTACGCGATGTTTTCAGAAAAATGGATTAATGACCAGTGTACGAGTCATCGTCGTACATGTGTTATCATAACAATCATTACCATTGTCACTATACAATTACTTTTCCCTTACCAAGGATAATTATTATGAGTACCATCATAATAATGTGTGATGATGGACCTTGTCAAAGTGTATAACAGGAAGGAGATTGAATTAGCTTGCCTCCTTTCTTTAGCTTTAAGGAGTGAACTACATGGTTAATCTCCTGTCACATGCTATCTGGATGCTATACATCTAGGTCAGCTGTGTGTCAACGACACCACACCGGCATTTACATTGTATGCTCGTAGCTTGCTGCATGCCCATTGCTTTACACACAGTTTTCACGCCAGCGACTTAATACACAAATTGTTCGATGTTATCCACTGGCGAACGCTATGAATCTCGAATGTGGTGACTCATCTTTCCACGAAACGTTCCACAGATATGGACGAATGTGACGAAGGTATGGACAACTGTCACAGAAACCGCTCATTCTGCTTCAACGTACATGGCACCTTTGTCTGCCGTTGCATCGAACCGTACTGGACAGGCGATGGAACGCTTTGCAATGGTATGCTTGCTCATATTTAGGCTTCCATAATCATTGAGATAGATGCATTTATTTATTTGGAGGTTTGCATTTGTGAATTGTGCAAAAAAATGTGAGTGTGTGTGTGTGGGTGCAGTTTCTCAATGTGATATTACATAACCCTAGGTTTTAATTTTGCTAGTGAGATTTCCCTTGTTTTACCAGATGCAATATAATATGTCAACAGCCAATAGCTTGAGCTACTGTTTCTGGTCAATTTTAAAGTTGATAGTTGTAGGTAGTGAGAACATGGACAAAGTTCTTGATCTTTACTCATTTAAAATATATTTTACCTAACAAACCTTCAACTTGGCAACATCAATATAGTGATTAGTGAAACTTACATTGCACAGTATTTTTCACTATTTACAGGCTTGAAATATATTAGTTGGTATGCTGATTTGTAGATTTTTATATCATCTTTGATTCAACATGTCATATTTATCAAAAAGTCGCGATGCACACTCATATTTTCAAACACTAAAGTGTTCTTTACATTCGGTTTACAGATGTGAATGAATGTTTAAACGATGACACACTGTGCTCTAGCGGTCAGGTGTGTGTGAACCTGGAGGACAGAATACCAGGCTACGAATGCACAGGTTAGTCATGTATTGCACCTCCAGCACTAATTATCTAGGCATGGTATAGGATTGCATCTATAGGCACACAAGAAAGATTATCCTTGCAACTGTTTATACTTATTTCACATTTAATCCGATAATAAATTTCATTCTCATCAGAACTCGCTGCTATTATGAAGGATATAAAATAAAATAAATAAATGAATCCATAAGTTATGTTTATTCAATGCTGATTATATATGGCAACGCGCAGCACTTACTGTCATGACTGTATCGTCTTTAGATCGCGACGAATGTGCTAGCGATCCATGTCATCCATCTGCCGAGTGTAGGAACACAGAGGGGAGCTTCCAGTGTGAATGTAATAAGGCTGGCTACACTGGGAATGGGATAGATACCTGTAGTGGTAAGTAACAAATTTATAGGTATTTTCACTGAAGGTGAATGCTGCTGCTGTACCTTGCAATCATCTGCAATTGTTGCAATAGTGGCAATATAGAGTGTATAGAGTGGTGGATCACAGATGGTATTAGCGCGGTTTATGATTACATAGTGGTGGAGAGTACGGCAAAGTTTTGAATGCTTTTTCATAACGTTTAATGCTACTTTCAGACATTACCGAATGTGCGGAGAGGACAGACGCTTGTAACAGGGTGAACACTGACTGCGTAAACACCGACGGCAGCTACAGTTGCGCTTGCAAGGGTCCTGGCATGAACCGACTCAGTGCCAGGGATTGCAGTGGTAGGTAACACACGACAGTAAGCCTGCTCTGTTAAGGCCTCGCACTGATGAGATGCCTTGTTCTTTGTTATGTGTACCATCTGAAGGCACAGTGATGACCTCTTTCGGCCCGTTTGTGCTGTTGAGGTACATTGTACTTGTCAACCATTCTGAGTAAAAAATGTAATGTCTAGACATTCCAATGAGCTATGTCATGGTTTCTAACTGAAATTCTGCTTTATAACTGGGATATTTCTAGGTTGATTGACCCAATTTGGCCAATTAAATGCTACACGGCTACACAGCTACTGTGTCTCACTCGTACCCATTGATGCATTGCAGATATCGATGAGTGCTTAACCAGGGAAGATAACTGTCACCGTCAAGCAAAGTGCAGGAACACGATAGGGAGCTTCGAATGTGACTGTCTCCAAGCAGGATTCAGCGGAAACGGGATTGATGCATGTGATGGTAGGTTACATACTACAGTGAGTACACGCTTGTGTGCGTGCATGCGTGTGTGCGTATGCGTGTGTGCGTGTGCGTGTGCGTGTGCGCGTGCGCGTGTGCGTGTGTGGATATATATTGTAAATTTTTGGGTCATTCATCTCATTGTTCTTTGATATTTAACTAAGTCTGCATATTCTTTTTACAATGTTTGTTTTCAATAATAACTATTCCATACAATAACTTAAACTATTGCAGCAAGAGAGAAATGGTAGAATTATAGACCGGTGGTGATATGCCACCTCCGTTTATTAACAGATGTTGGCCTGATGTGATTTAGCACGTTAATTGTTCAGTCACGGTTCACTGCCTTTGTGCACTGTCGAATGGATCTGAAATGTGATCAAATGAA